>NW_021963113.1:0-203722 GCF_901765095.1 Microcaecilia unicolor | reverse complement strand
GCCTTATCTGGTCTGCCTTCTTTTTCACTGGAGACCCAGCCATCTCCCACTTTTACCCTACCACCACCGCTCTCTGTCTTGTCCCCCAAGTTGTATGAGCTTTGGCGCTGTTTTGCTAGGTAACAGCATGTCTGCTAACAAACAGTCCCAAGCACATTCTGCTCACTCGCTAAAGTACAAATGCGTGAAAACATAAGGTATTTTGGAGACAGCTTAACAGCGAGTTGTTGGGGGATCTTTATCCCCATTTTATGTTTGCTCTGTTTTAAAAGGGAAATGAGAAAGCAGAAACTCTGCAAGTTTAGCATAAAGGTGGTAGGTGAATTGTCATTATGACAAATCAAAAACTTGCTTTAACAAGATTTGCAGTGCAGTCTTGATTGTCTGACCTTCGGTAATCCGAACATCCGGCATATCTGATAGACCCTCCCCCACCCCGTGACATCATTGCATTTGTTTCTGTTAAAAATCTTTGTTTTAGAACAATTTTGGAAAAGGGGGAACTCAGTGCCTTTGTTTATGCATTGTTTGAGGGGTTTATGCAGTGTTTTCCGTATTATCCGACTTTTCAGTTAGGTCAGATAATCGAGACTGTACTGTATATACATTTTGATTGCCGTAAGATCTAAGAAGAGTGGAGGAGTGGCCTAGTGGTTAGGGTGGTGGACTTTGGTCCTGGGGAACTGAGGAACTGAATTCGATTCCCACTTCAGGCACAGGCAGCTCCTTGTGACTCTGGGCAAGTCACTTAATCCTCCATTGCCCCATGTAAGCCGCATTGAGCCTGCCATGAGTGGGAAAGCGCGGGGTACAAATGTAACAAAAATAAAATAGATACTATTGGAGATTCTACATGGAATGTTGCTACTGTTGGAGATTCTACATGGAATGTTGCTACTATTGGATAAAAAAAAATCTAAGAAGAGACAGACTGTTCTGCTTAAACAACCACAAATAAAGAGCTGCTTGGGGGGGGGGGGGGGGGGGGGGCTAGGGTGCTGTGTATTGTAATGTGCAAGGTCCCCTGCTTGATCCTCACATCCAGCTCCATTCTCATTCTGGCTGAGATACCATGGAGGCAGTGCTGGTTGCCTTTGGCTGGCGGGAGTCTTGATCATTGCGTAAGGATGACATCTAGTGGCTAGAGACAGGGCACATGGTTGCACATTACAGAATGAGTCCTGGTGCATGGCCCCCTGGCCAAAGACTGTCAGGGCTTTAATCCCCATTGTACATTGAACATTTAGATTTAGATTTTATTATTTGTAACCCACCTTTATCCAGGGCGGTGAACAATAGCAACATACATAAAATCACATAAATAACAAATAAACAACACAGGGATCCTAGATGGCCACCGATGCTGACATGCTGTAGCAGTGCTCAAAGTGCCTCTCCCTATACCACTTTTCCTCAAATTATTACCTTGATTCTGATACCTAAGAGACGGGGAAGAATGAGGAATCCCCTGCTGACCTCAACGCCGGTCTCTATGGATGTGGGACAGTGTACCATTCAGCAGTGTTTAGCTGTGAATCAGCCTGGCAGAGACTATCATTATGTTGGGCAGTGATGTTTCACTGAGCCTGGTTTCTCCACCATTGCCACAAGCTCTTTGGAACCCAACTGGGAGCCAGGTGCAAGAGGGGCCTAATTTGACGGCCCCAGCTCTGGTGGAAACACTCAGCCAGTTGATGATCCAATTAGTGGAACGACTGGAGTCTCCAGAGATTGGGGGGGGGGGGGGGGGTCCATTGATCTCCCAAATAGGAGAGGAAGAGTGACGGGTAAAGCCTGCAGTTGTTACCCTAGAACTGGATTCTTTCACAAACTCAGTGGAGATTTTGCTCAATTTCCTTCTAAATCTTTGGCCAAAGCACAGGTGATCGTCTGAAGCAAGTACACTGAAGGAAAAGGTTTCTTCTTTGGACTAGGAGGTAAAAGATATTAAAGGTACAGAATCTTCTCTAGCAGATGACGTAGAATTAGAACTTAGAACGGAGATTAGAACTTATGGAAAACAAGGCTAGGGCTTTTGAACTTACGTATATTAAAATTTTCCACGTGTTTTCTCCATGGTTCCTAGAGAAGTCTTCCGTAAGTACTAAGGATGTTCTGAATTTTCAGAAAATACTATGATTGAATAATATATATTATATTTTGCCAGCTGGAAAAGATCAAGGGAGGCCTGTGCAATCGGAAGTTTCGACATTGGAATTTACAGGCCTATTGGAAACTTCTGGAGATTTTGTGACTGGGACCGCAACCTTATTGGTATATTTTGTTTTGTCACAAGACAAGGACTCGGTTATGCAGTTGCATTTTCGTTTTCAAAATGTGGATTTCCTTGGTTGTTCTTGAAATCTCTGTATCTCGCAGCATCGAGGAAATAGTGACTGTCTGTGATAGTAATGTACACTTGCATGTAATCTATATATATAAGTGCTGCTATTTCTACGTGTAGATCCTTTTACAAAATGACATCTGGTGCAGTTAGTGCGTTGCCATTAAAACAGATTAGTGCCTGAGCATTTGGTGCCACCGATTATGTAGGTGGTAACGGCTCATGCGCTAAGCATGCACTAATCAGTTAGCATATGGCAATGTAGCTGCGCTAACCAGTTAGCACAGAACATGCCTATTCTCCACCCCCAGACCCCCCCCCCAAAAGCATCTGGGTAGAACGTGCACATTACCATGGGACACCTCAGCGCACTCCACAGCACGCCATTTTTTGCTGTGGTAAGCACATATTATGCTTACCGCAGTTTTGTAAAAGGGCCACTGAATACTTTATGTGATGACAGCAAGATCTTGAGGACTACTGGCTTGCCGCTGGGAGGCATCAAAACGCTGTTGTTTTCTGGCCCAGTTTCTGGCCCCATTGACTCTCCCATCTCCGAGTTCCAATTTAGATAAATGTGGCATTCTTCTCTTCCCTTCCCTCCCACTGAGACCCTTGCTTCTCCTGAGAAGCCCCACCTCTTTGTCAAATAAAGGTCCTACTTCCAGGACCCTTCCTCCCCCCCACCCCATATTTACCTCAGATTGTCTAATTTAATGTTTTTCAAGCCTGTCCCGGGGACCTCCAAACCAGTCTGGTTTTAAGAATAGCCACAAGTAATATGTATGAAATAATTTGCATGCAGTGGAAGCAGTTCATGCAAATATCTCATGCATATTCATTGCAACTGTCCTGAAAACCTAACTTGCTGGGGTTCCTCCCCCCCCCCCCCCCCCCCCACTGTTTTAATCTGAAAGGGAGCAAGAGCGATTCCTATTGGCTGCTGGCTCGGTGGCACCATGTTGAAAAATATCATCACCTAACGTCTCGCAGTAAGTGGTATAGTATCTTGTATTTCAGCCCTAGGACGCTCAAAGAGTGAGAATCCTTCTGCCTATGTAAGAATGAATGGAATCATTGAATTTCCTTTCACCCTCAGTGCAAGTCTGGGGCTTTTGAAACTTTATTTCCCTTTAATGTGGGTCAGTTGTGGTTTGGTATCTTTTGCCGCTCATTAGGTTTCACAGACAAAGCTAAGCTGACCATGCAGTGTGATTTTAGTAGATAAGAGGAAACACTGAGACAGTGCTGACGTTTATATGGTAAACATGGTACACTGTTTACATTGTTAACAGGATCCGTATGTGGCAACCAGAAGTCCATGTTGACTGAAAGAATTTTCCATAATATAGTTTAGTTGATTTAATTTGATTTGGCTTGATTTATTAACCTGATGTGCCACTTAAAACAACCAAGATTTTTAAAGCAGTTTCAAAATGATCAATAAGAGTGCACAATATTTAAAATATTAACATATCAAACATAGACACACAATAAATCTTGAATAATGATTGAATAAAATTACTCTCATCATCAATCTATTCTATAACTCTACTTAAATAGCTAGTTCTTCAAAGCTAAGCACTGCAGTTTAATGTAAGTCAAACCTTGATGGACTATGTCACTAAATATGAGTGTGCACTGATTGCAAGGAGGGCGTGTTCTTTCAAAAAGAGTGTACATGCTTACCCGATAGCGCATACATGCATGAATAGTGCAAGCTTTCGCACACTTTCTGGATGAGCGCGCGCTCTTTGCAAATAGTGCTTACGCTTCGTGAATAGCGCATATTGTCTGCGAACCCTTTGGGACTTATCAGGTTCATTTTCGAAAGAGAAGGACGCCCATCTTTTGACAGAAATCGGAAGATGGGCGTCCTCACAGGGTCGCCTAAATCGGCATAATCGAAAGCCGATTTTGTGCATCCCCAACTGCTTTCCGTCGCGGGGACAACCAAAGTTCACGAGAGCGTGTCAGAGGTGTAGCGAAGGCAGGACATGGGCGTACTCGACCCATAATGGAAAAGAAAGGGCATCCCTGACGAGCACTTGGACGACTTTACCTGGTCGTGTTTTTCTTACGACCAAGCCACAAAAAGGTGCTCGAACTGACCAGACGACCACCAGAGAGAATCGGGGATCACTTCCCCTTACTCCCCCAGTGGTCCCATCTTTAAAAATATTTTATGCCAGCCTCAAATGTCATACTCAGGTCCATCACAGCAGTATGCAGGTCCCTGGAGCAGTTTTAGTGGGAGCAGTGCACTTTAAGCAGGCGGACCCTGGCCCATCCCCCCCTACCTGTTACACTTGTGGTGGTAAATGTGAGCCCTCCAAAACCCACCACTAACCCACTGTACCCACATGTAGGTGCCCCCCTTCACCCGTAAGGGCTATAGTAGTGGTGTACAGTTGTGGGTAGTGGGTTGGGGGGGGGGGGTTGGGGGCTCAGCACACAAGGTAAGGGAGCTATGTACCTGGGAGCAATTTGTGAAGTCCACTGCAGTGCTCCCTAGGGTGCCCAGTTGGTGTCCTGGCATGTCAGAGGGACCAGTGCACTACGAATGCTGGCTCCTCCCACGACCAAAGGGCTTGCACACTCTAAACAACATTGCTCCCCGTAACAAAAAAATATGTCAAAACCCCCTAGAACAAAACAAACATTTCCATAAATGACAGGAAACAACTAGACACAAACATTTTTGGACTGAACAGCCCTAGGGATTGCTGTTCTGAAGGAAGCTTCCCAGGAAGAGGGTTGGAGTGAATGCCTCTCTTGTGCTACCTCTGAACACTGAATGTGGTTGTGATCTGGTCCCCATTGGAGAAGGATATTGCTGTGTTTGGCTTCTGCTATTTGCTGAGCGTGTCATAGGAAGAAATGTGTGGAAAAACAAGCGAAATAACTGTTTTGTCTCATTTCTATGTCTGTTTCTTTTGCCTCCGACTTAGCTGAGTCTCCTGAAGGCCATATATTACAAACGAATTTGGAAAGAATTTGCAGGTTCGCTCTATAGCAGCCCATAGTCGTTACTGAGCAAAAGCTACTCTTTTAAACTGCTTTGGTTACCTTAAATTTCTGAATGGCAGATAAAAATGTGCAAAGAGTGGAAGGGCACATTAGCATGCCGTTTCTCGTGCTGTTTGGACCTCTGCTGGGCAGGCTTTTGCTGTTCTAATTTCTTAAATGCAACATCACTAACATTGATTTCTGCCCTTTCTTCCTTTCAGTGTCTTCATCTAGGGTGTCTAGTGCATCCATCACATCTTGGACAGGACCTAGTCAGTGTTTAGGGGGGGGGGGAGGGGAAACAGGAGAGAGATGGGAAGGGAGGCTGCCTTGTGAGTGGGTGGCAGAGTACATCATTTGTCTGGGAATGCAGAACCCCAGCCCAACCTATAAATTATCCTCTGGTCTTGTAGGTAAACAAGGGTTTGCTCTCCAGCTGGGCCTCTGGCAGTGACATTTACACCTGTTAAGAAAGTCAGATGCCTCTGTGCCTCCCAGGGCCCTTTAGTGACCATAGATGCAGAAAACCAAGTCCAGCTGGAGCTTCTAGGAACATTTGAAAGGCCCACTTGCCCTTCAATTCATGCTGTGTTCCTGTGGTGTTTTTTTTTTCTTTTTTTTTTCAATGAATGGTGTGATGTGTGCTTTTAAAAACCTAGGGCTCAAAAAAGCACACTATAAGAGCCAAATTTTTTTTGTATTTGTTTATTTTACTGTTATGCTGTTTTATGTTAAACTGTACCTGCTGTACACCGTCTTGGAGTGAATCTCTTCATGGAGTGAAGGAGTGGCCTAGTGGTTAGGGTGGTGGACTCTGGTCCTGGGGAACTGAGTTTGATTCCCACTTCAGGCACGGGCAGCTCCTTGTGACTCTGGGCAAGTCACTTAACCCTCTATTGCCTGAGGTACAAATAAGTACCTGTATATACTATTCTGCTTATAATCAAACGAGAAAAACACCCAAGTTCCGACCTAAATCGGGAGATGGACGTTTATCTCACAAAAACGAATAACGCGGTATAATCGAAAGCCAAACTTGGACGTTTTCAACTGCACTCCATTGCGGAAGCGTACAAAGTTGATGGAGGCATGGTGAAGGCGGGACTGGGGCATGGTTATCACCAGAACAGAGATGGGTGCCTTTCGCTGATAATGGAAAAAAAGTATGCGTTTGTAGCTAGAATTTAGGGCACTTTTCCTGGACCCTGTTTTTTCACGAATAAGGCCCCAAAAAGTGCCCTAAATGACCAGATTACCACCAGAGGGAATCGGGGATGACATCCCCTGACTCCCCCAGTGGTCACTAACCCCCTCCCACCACAAAAAATGATGTTTCACCCTCAAATGTCATACCCACCTCCCTGGCAGCAGTATGCAGGTCCCTGGAGCAGTTGTTAGGGGGTGCAGTGGACTTCAGGCAGGTGGACCCAGGCCCATCCCCCCCTACCTGTTACAATTGTGCTGCTTAATGCTTAGTCGTCCAACCCCCCCAAACCCACTGTACCCACATGTAGGTGCCCCCCTTCACCCCTTAGGGCTATAGTAATGGTGTAAACTTGTGGGCAGTGGGTTTTGAGGGTGATTTGGGGGGGCTCAACACACAAGGGAAGGGTGCTATGCCCCTTGGAGCTCTTTTACCTTTTTTTTTGTTTTTGTAAAAGTGCCCCCTAGGGTGCCCGGTTGGTGTCCTGGCATGTGAGGGGGACCAGTGCACTACGAATCCTGGCCCCTCTCACGAACAAATGCCTTGGATTTATTTGTTTTTGAGCTGGGCGCTTTCATTTCCCATTATCGCTGAAAAACAAAAACGCCCAACTCACAAATTGTCGAATAAAACATGGGCGTCTATTTTTTTTCGAAAATACGGTTCGGTCCGCCCCTTCACGGACCCGTTCTCAGAGATAAACGCCCATGGAGATAGACGTTTCGTTCGATTATGCCCCTCCACGTAAACCCCACAGAAAGGCAGCATATCAAGTCCCAGTTTCCTTTCCCTATTTCAGATTCTACATGGAATGTTGCTACTATTGAGATTCTACATGGAATGTTAATGTTGCTATTCCACTAGCCACAGTGATGACGTGGAAAACTTGGGGAATAACTCGAATATTTTCATCTACAATATTCCTTACCCCAAGTCTCACGTAGCAAAAGTTATAAAGCACCAAGGCACCTTCACTTTCTTTATCCTGCAGGACGTCAGACTCACAGAAACAGAAGCCTGCGCGGCTGCAAGGGCAGGCTACTACATGAACTGTTGCTAGTGGAGGAGTGACCTAGTGGTTAGTGTGGTGGACTTTGGTCCTGGGGAACTGGGTTCGATTCCCACTGCAGGCACAGGCAGCTCCTTGTGACTCTGGGCAAGTCACTTAACTCTCCGTTGCCCCAGGTACAAATAAGTACCTGTATATGGAAGTTGCATTGAGCCTGCCATGAGTGGGAGAGTGCAGGGTACAAATGTAACAAAAAATTAAAAGAAATAATAATAATAAAGGCGGTTAATAAATCCCAATAAATAAAACTATGCTTTCTGTTAAGTAAATCCTTTTTTTTTTTTTTGCTTTCAGCCCAAATTTACAAGGAACTTCACAGGGAAAGAAAAACAATGTATTGGAAGTCAAGTAAATGAAATTATCGTGGGCCTCACTTCCCCTTTTTTTCTGATGGATAATTACAGTACAGACTCCGACCTAACTTCTCCGTAAGAGCGCATTTCGGGGTCAATTTTTCAGCCAGCAGGCATGAGCGTTTTTTTTTACGGCCGCTGGTGTTATTCCTGGATATTCAATGCTGGGTCCTGTCACTGCTGGTGTTACTCCTGGATATTCAATGCTGAAGGCCATGTCCTGGCTTCGGCATTGAATACTCATTTTTTTGCGAAGCCCGCTAACATGGAGCTGGTTAAATCAATATTCAGTACTTAACCTGCTATTGGTTACCACATATAGATAGGACTATGTTTACTCTGTTTTATGTTGTTTCAGTTATGTGGTTACCCTGGCCGGTTAAGTGCTGAATATCGGACTTAAATGGCCAAGTGCTGACTCTGCCCCCCGAATGCCCCAAAATAACCGGTGGAGGTGGTGAAGGCAAAAACTCTTTCTGCATTCCAGAAAGCTTGAGACAAGTGCATAGGATCTCTATGGGGGATGGGACTTGATATACCGCCTTTCTGTGGTTACAATCAGGGGCGTATCTGCGTGGGGCCACAGGGGCCTGGGCCCCCGCAGATTTTGCCCCGGACCCTCCTACCGCCGTTAACCCTCCCTCCCTCGCCTACCGCCGTCACCTACCCCGAGTCTGTCTGACGTCGCAGCACGTTGACGTTACAACGTGCTGCGACGTCAGACTCCATCCAACTGGATCTAAAGATGCATGCAGCTTTCACAGTGCGCTGCACGACGAGGATGAAAAAGTTAAAGATCGCGGCTGGGCTGGCGGGGGGGTTGGGGTCCCCCGCCAGCTGAAGCAATATTTTAAAAAGCCGAAGGAAGCGGACCTCGGGGTAGGTGACGGCGGTAGGCGGGGGAGGGAGGGAGTGTTAACGGCGGTAGGGGGGGGGGTTGACGGCGGTAGGGGGGGGCTATAATGTGCCCCCTCACTCTAGCCCCTGCCCCCCCTACCGCCGAACCTCAGATACGCCCCTGGTTACAATCAAAGTGGTTTACCTATTAAATACAGGTACTTATTTTGTACTTGGGGCAATGGACGGTTAAGTGATTTGCCCAGAGTCACAAGGAGCTGCAAGGGGAATTGAACCCAGCTCATCAGGATCAAAGCTGGCTGCACTAACCACTAAGATAGGAGTGAAAGGGAGGGTAGATGGCAGGAATGGGCAAACTGGATAGACCATGTGGAGGGGCATAATTGAACAGGGCGCCCAAGTTTTCCTGAGGGCGTCCTCGCAGGATGGCCTCACAAAGGGGCGGGAAACCCATATTATTGAAACAAGATGGGTGTCCATTTTTCGTTTCGATAATACGGTTGGGGATGCCCAAATCTCAACATTTAGGTCGACCTTAGAGATGGTTGACATAAATGTTGAGATGGTCGACCTTAGAGATGGCTGTCCCCGGTTTTCGGCGATAATGGAAACCGAGGACACCCATCTCAAAAACGACCAAATCCAACTCATTTGGTCATGGGAGGAGCCAGCATTCATAGTGCACTGGTCCCCCTGACATGCCAGAACACCACCCGGGCACCCTAGGGGGCACAGCAGTGGACTAACTGATGCACTAACTGAAAGGAAAAAGCCCTTCCCTTACCGATCCCATAGCGATTCAGAAAGGAACGGGCATGCATGAAGGAAATCACATGCAAATGAGCAGCTCGCTGTTAGCTCATTTGCACACGATTTCCTTCCTAAGGAGGGGAAGCCAGTGCAGAGTAGCCAAGCATTATGCGTGGCTGCTCTGTGCACGCCAAAGACGGCTTCATACACGCAGACAAGCTGCGTGTATAATAGCCGTCTACAACCTTAAATAAATTTCTGTCTACAACCTTACAATAACACGTCCAGGTGCTCATCAGGGATGTCTTTTTTTTTTTTTTAGTATGGGTGAAGGACGTCAAGTGTTAGGTGCCTTTACTATGCCTCCGTCCCTGTGATGGGCAGTTGAGGATGTCCAAAATGTGAATGTTACTGTGAGAAGGACATCCATGCCTTTGCTATGTCTCTGACACCCACTTTATTTATTTGGATTTTGGATCACAAGTAGCAGCAGTGGAGTTTGAACCAGCCACCTCTGGATTGTAAGACCAGTGCTCTAACCACTAGGCCACTCCTTCACCAACTCCACTTGCTTGAAATTTGGCTGTCCCTGTGAGGGGGGGGGGGGGGAGTTCAGGATGTCCAAAATGTTTGAAAGAAGAACGTCCATGCCTTTGCTTTGCCTCCGCTGACCCCCCCCCCCCCCCCCCAGGGACCTGCATACTGCTGCGATGGACCTGAGTATGACATTTGAGGCTGGCAAAAAAAAGTTTTTAAAGTTGTTTTTTTCAGGGTGGGAAGGGGTTAGTCACCACTGGGGGAGTCAGGGGAGGTCATCACCGATTCCCTTCTGTGGTCATCTGGTCAGTTCGGGCACCTGTTTGAGGCTTGGTCGTAAGAGAAAATGGACCAAGTAAAGTCGGCCAAGTGGTCGTCAGGGACGCCCTTCTTCTTTCCATTATCACTCGAGGACACCCATCTGTTAGGCATGCACCAGTCCCGCCTTCGCTAAGCCTCTGACATGCCCCCAGGAACTTTGGTCATCCCTGTGACGGGAAGCAGTTGGGGACGCCCAAAATTGGCTTTCGATTATGCTGATTTGGGTGACCCTGAGAGAAGGACGCCTATCTCCCGATTTGTGTCGAAAGATGGGCACCCTTCTCTTTCGAAAATATGCCTGATAGTCTTTATCTGCCTACATTTTTCTATGTTTCTATGTAACAGCATCTGGATGCCCAGATTCCGTCGTAAATTAGCATCTATGCGTCTACATTTAGCTTGCCCACTTACAGCAGGTCAAGAGCAGCCGTCAATGTGTGCACCTAAATGCAGCACTTTAGCATATAACTTACAGTATTCTGTAAATTCTGTGCGTAAATTTTGGATATGCCCATGCTGCTGCCCTTAGAAAGGCCCCCTTGCATTTGTATGGTGCGTAAGTTATAGAAAAGCACTGAGCACACATCTAGTACTTACGCGCTTAACTGAAACAATCACGCTCATAAGGACTAGTATTCTATAACTTATGTGCACAGTTGGTGCATAACTTTAGACTACCTATTATAGAACGAAGGGGCTATCATGTATTGCCTATGTATGGCTTATTCTTGCCTTCCACTGCCTTGGGTGAATGTCTTCAAAATGGCAGTAATTAGATAAATAACTAAATATGTGCATGCCTGGGTGAATGCATAGGCTTCAAGTATTTTCAAAGGTGGTGGGGAAGGTAAGAAAGGAACTTGCTATGGCCTTCTGTGCCTGTTTTTTCATTTCATGGGCCCCTCTAGGCATTCTGCACATCTCCAGTTTAGCAACTGAAATGAAGAGTGATACATGTATCTGGCTCATCGGTGTTCCTCAGGACCATCCCAAAGAATAGTTACACCTTGTGCAGCTTGCCTACTGGCACACCACTGCCCCGCCTGCTTCGTCAGTGAGAAGATATGAGCTGGAAATAATTTTTGCACTCTCCAGATTTGCCTCCTGTGTGGCCACACTGCTTGCAAAACCCCCTAGTATCTTACTGTTCCTGCTGCAAAACATCACGGAGCTTGCAAAGGTGCAGAGTCCAGGGTAAAGCCAAAGTTTAACTGCTATGCTGCCAAATGGGAAGAGAAGTGGTAGTATTGGCTAACTTTATACATTAACCCCTAATTCTATATGCACTTTCCTTTCTAAGGGGTTCATTATTCAGAGCAATTTAACCTTCCAGAAATGGCAACTGACTGGCTAAATCGCTTGTTCTGGGCTATCCGCTAATTTTCAACAGCACCTAACCAGTTATTGGTACTGAAAATTAGTGGTTAGCACGTTAAGGGAAAAGCAGCTATTTTTAAGGGGGGGAGGGGGGTTGTTACATTTGTACCCCACACTTTCCCACTCATGGCAGGCTCAATGCGGCTTACATGGGGCAATGGAGGGTGAAGTGACTTGCCCAGAGTCACAAGGAGCTGCCTGACATGGGAATTGAACTCAGTTCCTCAGGACCAAACTCCATCACCCTAACCACTAGGCCACTCCTCCACTGTTGCTACTATTTGAGATTCTACATGGAATGTTGCTATTCCACTAGCAACATTCCATGTAGAAGTCGGCCCTTGCAGATCACCAATGTGGCCGCGCAGGCTTCTGCTTCTGTGAGTCTGACGTCCTGCACATACGTGCAGGACGTCAGACTCACAGAAACAGAAACCTGCGCAGCCTTCTACATGGAATGTTGCTAGTGGAATAGCAGCATTCCATGTAGAATCTCCAATAGTTTCTATTTTATTTTTGTTACATTTGTACTCCGCGCTTTCCCACTCATGGCAGGCTCAATGCGGCTTACATGGGGCAATGGAGGGTTAAGTGACTTGCCCAGAGTCACAAGGAGCTGCCTGTGCCTGAAGTGGGAATTGAACTCAGTTCCTCAGTTCCCCAAGACCAAAGTCCACCAACCTAACCACAGCTCTTGGCTGGTTAAGTGCTGATGATATTCAGCGCTTATTCTGGCCAGGGTAACTGCATAAATGGGATCCATAAAAGGCTGTCTTATCTTTATGTGGCAGCCAATAGCCAGTCAAGTACTGAACATCGACTTAGTGCCTTATAAATGCCTGTGCCTAAACTTTAGCTCTGGACACGGTATTTAAATGGCCAGGAGCCCCTCCAGGCCATTGAAATCGTTTTGAATATTGGGTCCAGTGTTATTAGGAAATCACATGACATAGACCCGGATTCACCCCACTATTGTTACAAAATTGAATTGACACAATTAAAATAAACAGGGCCTTGGCCAATTAATGCACACTCACATAAATGATTTTATGCACTACAGCACTTGAGCGATTCAGGACCAACTAAACCTCTGAGTGAAGCCCACAACCAAAGAACGCGGAGTAATCTGATGAATGCATCACTCCTCTGCTTCCCTGGAAATTGTATCCAGGCTACCAAGTAATTATTTAGTGAATGGAAGATCCAGTTCTTGTTGGCGCAGATCAAATTAATCATTATTAATCATGACCTCTCCGACAGTAACCTCATCTCTTGCTTAAGTGCTCTTCTTTATTAAGAAGTAATAGGTATTAGAAACGGTAAGGCTACTGCCCTGGCAAGGATGGTGTGTGCAGAAGTTGTAAAGGGTACACAGGAGAAAAGCGAGATCTGAAAAAGGTCAACAGTCAGTGGCAGCTGAACTCTGGGGAAACCAAATTGATGATTTGACTCCTAGCCACTACTCATTTGCCCCCCCCCAACCCTTGTTCCTTCTCACCCAGTACTTCCCTCGCCCTTAATTGTCTTGTCTGTCTGTATTATTTAGATTGTAAGCTCTTTGGAGCAGGGGCTGTCTCTCTGTGTCAGGTGTTCAGCGCTGCGTGCGTCTGGTAGTGCTATACAAATGCTAATAATAATAATAATAATAATGATCCCACACTTCTCATCCCAAAAATCAGAGCTGCCAGGGAGGACAATTACTGTAGGAAACGGAGATGGCAATCTAATTATGTGCTAACTAGATCTTTTTTTTTTTAATGCCAAATGTTGAAATATGAAGGTGTTTTTTTTTTTAAATTCTGAAAATTATCATTGCCCTGTGCATAATTTGTGTTATGAGAACCCTTTCGCAAAGCTATGCAGCCCAAACTACATGGAGGATGGAAGTGAAATGGTTCTTTCCCATTAAGGAAAAAAAAAAAAAAGGAAAAAAGACGGACATGATGAATATATTACCACTAGCCGTTGAGCCCGTAAAAACGGGCTAGTAAAGGAAGGGGGGGGTTGAAAGGCCCCCCCCCCCCCGGATAGGTCGCTACCGCCCCTCCCCCCCCCGGAGTCCCCTCCGCCACCACTCCACCCGGGCCGGTTACCTGGCTTCACTATTCAAACCGCCAGAACGCAGCACACAGCTCATCTGAGCTGCCGTCGGCCTTCCTTCTTCTCCGCGTGTGTTCCGCCCTCGTTTGACGTAATGTCGGCGAGGCGGGACACAGGCAGGTAAGGAAGGCCAAGGGCAGCTCAGATGAGCTGTGTGCTGCGTTCCGACGGTTTGAATAGTGAAGCCAGGTACCCGGGCCGGGTGGAGGGTGGGTGGCGGCGGCGACTCCGGGTGGGTGGGTGGAGCGGTAGCGGCAACCCTGGGGGGGGGAGTGGTGGCGACGGCGGTTCCCTCAGTCGCAGGTGCGCAGGTTCCCTCTGTCACGCCCCCGTCATCACGTATTGAAGCGGGGGCGGGACAGAGAGGGTCTCTACTGCGCATTTGCGAGTGAGTACGCCTCTTGCCATTTATATGTTTGATGTGGCCAGCTGTGCTTATTCTAATTAGTTACCTGTCTATTTTAGTGCAGAAATGCAGAGTCATGTATTTGGGGTGCAAAAATCCAAGAGACTCACTTATCCACTGCTACCATATTCATGCGCATCTTTCTTTGCTAGTCCCCTTATTTTCTATCTAACTCCTGTTAGTCTATCTTATCTGTCTATATATTCCACCTTCGCTTACACCCTATGTTGTCTGGTAAGATGTTTTATTGCGTATTGTGTTGACATTCTAAGTAGCATGCTATGCCATACTTTAATTGTCTATTGCCTATGTCCATGTTATTCTTGTTGTGTACGCTGACTTGGGTGAATAATTTTCAAAAAGATGGCAAATAAATCCTGATAAACCAATCAATCAATCAATAATATGTTGTGGAGAGGCAACTGGTGTGCATCTTCCTGGAGAGAAACCGCTGGAGAGCAGTGATGGATGATCTCAAAGTAGCAAACTTAGGCGGTGGCCACAGGACAGAGGGATGCTGCAGAGTACAGGTTGAGCATCACCAAAAGAGAACAAAAGGTTGCAGTGCCACTGTATAGGTCTCTCTGGGGATGTCTCACCTAGAATGCTGTATTCTGTTCTAGAAGCCTTATCTCAGCCAGAAAGAGAGAGGCTAGAAGCAGACCAGAAAAACAAACAAACAAGGGGGTTGATATTCAACCAGCAAAGGTCAGTGTTTCGCTGATCTCCGCCGGCTTTATTGCTGGATATTCAATTCTGGGCCGTGTCTGAACACCAGCATTGAATATCTGGGCATATGTGGCAGACTAAAACATAGCAGGTTAAGTGTGATGTTCAGCACCCAACTGACTGCTATGAACTGCACATAGGACTGTGTTTTATGTGGCTCTATATATGCGGTTACCTTAGCCAGTTAAGTGTTAAATGTTGGCCCTTAACTGGCTAAATGCTTACTCTGCACCAGAATGCTCAGAAAGTAGCTGGTTTCAATTTAGATGCTAATCAGGCATTTTTAACAGCACTGTCTGGTTATGCACTGCTAAATATGCCTGGTTATCCCCAGACAAGCGACTAAAATGGCCAGGAGCCATTTCTGACAGTTTAAATTGTTTTGAATATGGACCCTAAGGAAAATAGTGTGGTGTGTGTATCTGAAACCAGATGAGATAAGGCTAATATATGTACCCAGAAGAGAAATGGAGGAATGTAACAGAGCCTTTGGATATTACTCATATACAAGAAAGAAATATTTTTTTAAATGAAAAAGTTGAAGAGTGTGAGGTCTTGATACGAATCCCTAAAGGGGTGGACTCAGGAACAGTGCTGGGAAGTTATTTTCTAGAAAGGGTGACAGATGCCTGGATTTGTCCTAGAGGAGGTAGCGGAGCCAAAAAAATAAATAGTAATGGAATTCAGAAAAGAGTGAGATAAGCACAAAAGGTATGTGGGTAACCAGCACAGAGAGGATGTTACCACCCCATGTTAGCAGTGACAGCAAGTTTCCATGATGACATGGGATAGCCATTGTGTTTCTGAGAAGACACTGAGGTATGCCTGGAATAATCTCCCTGAGCCCATACGCCAGGCCCCCTCCCTGCCCATCTTCAAAGCCTTGCTCAAAGCCTGCCTCTTCAATGTCGCTTTCGGCACCTAACCATCATACATCTATTCAGGAAACCTGGACTGTCCCTACTTGACATTTCGCCCTTTAGATTGTAGGCTCCTTGGAGCAGGGACTGTCCTTTATGTCAATTTATGTTAATCTGTACAGCGCTGCGTAACCCTAGTAGCGCTCTAGAAATGTTAAGTAGTAGTAGTAGTAGTACAAGCTCAAACAGCAGTGGTACAACAGTATGAAGCTTCAAGAAGGCCAGGGTGAAGTTTTTTTTTTTTTCTTCTTCTATTTTATAAGAATCAGAGATGAAGATGGCAAAGCTGAAAAGTTTACAGATGGAAGTGATGGAAATAGTCTTCAATTTCACAGTTTATGGGTTTGGTTAGGACAGATAAGAGGGACAGTGGGGGAATATAAGGGGCAGGCCAAAACATGATGGAAAGGGGATTTTATGTCAGGTCATAGATGGGAGTTTATATACGCATTATTCTCTACTGGACAAACCTTAACTGGGAAGACTAGTTTAAAAGGTTAAAAAATTACCTAGCCCAAGGTGGTTTTGAGGGTGCCTGGGGTCCCGGGGTGGTCCTGGTGGTTCGTGAGGGTTTCCAGAGCTGGTTGGGATGTTGTGGGGTGACTCTTGTCCTCCAAGATTGTCTCGGGGTTTTAGGGGGCAGTGGTAGTTGCTGGGCACATTGTTCATGCCAAGAAGATGCAGCCGTGATGGTTTGAAAAGCTGGGCATGCAGCCTGGTCCGGTTCAACTTGTTCTTTAAGCCTGTGTGAAGGAACACACTCTGTATAAGAGACTTGACTGTGGACAGGAGTGCAAGGTAGAGTTCACCTGCAGTACAGAGAGCTGAAGTTTGTACATGTGCTTGAATGAGCCAAAGTCACAGCCAGCACGCCTCTGAAGATTAGAGAAACAGTTCAAGTCAAGAGTTTTTGGAAGGGAAAAAATTATTTTTTGGTTTCACTTAGCAAGTAACCTAGAAAACCCCAAAAGTGTTCCTGAGCATGGAGTAGGAGTGAGGGAGTCCGAGTTTTCTTTTCCATTTTTGGTTTATCCAATTAGGCTAGTAGTGACTGGAACAACAGCAGAGGAGCCCCCGCTGGAGCAACAAGGGCCCCACCGCCAAGAAAGAACAAAGCTTTCATTCTAGCAAGGCCTTCAGTTAAGTAACAGCAGCAACATCACATCCCGCCAGACACTCATGAGAGAGACTGTTCAGTGTTGGGAAAAAGGGAGGTACTTATTAAAATTCAGTGCAGTGGCGTAGCCAGAAAGCAATTTTTGGGCGGGCCAACAGGTTGGATGGGTGGGCACTACCCCCCCCCCACACACACACACACACTACCCCCCCCCCACACACACACACTACCCCCCTCCCCTCCCCCCCCCCCCCCCCCCCCCCCACACACACACATGGATAGAGTTTTAGACGAGGATACGGGGCTGACCTGAACCATTATAGGAAATTTAAAAAGAGAGAAAGAAATTGGGCTTCAGCAGCTCAAAAAGAAACGGAGAAGCCAGCTAACTTCATTAAGGGCCAGATACACTCAGCAGAGTCTAGACACTACGGGATATCGCATTAGTAAGTGTCAGGAATCATAACTAGAGCGTTTTTGTTCAACAGCATGACCACCGGTCCCCATCACGATTCAAATGAAAAATAAAACTTCCGTATTTTTCGGACTATAAGACGCACTTTTTTCCCCCAAAATTTGGGAGGAAAATGGGGGGTGCGTCTTATAGTCCGAAGGTAGCGAGTTTTGGATCGCCGTCCCCTACTTACGCGATGCCATGTTCCCTGGTGGTCTAGTGACTTCGGGGCTTGAAAGAGCCCCCTCTTTCCTGCCCATCGCGCTGCTCTCCGTGCTCCTGACTCGCCGAGACCGTCAGGAAGCAGTCAGGAGCACGGAGAGCAGCGCGATGGGCAGGAAAGAGGGGGCTCTTTCCTGCCCCGAAGTCACTAGACCACCAGGGAACATGGCATCGCGTAAGTAGGGGACGGCGATCCAAAACTCGGACAAGATGCACCGGAGCACCTAGGTTTTAGAGGAGGGAAAAAGGAAAAATTTTTTTTTCCTATTTCCCTCCTCTAAAACCTAGGTGCGTCTTATGGTCCGGTGCGTCTTATAGTCCGAAAAATAAGGTAATAGCCTGCCATAAAAATGTGAAAATGCTTGTGGACTTACTGGAGTGTAGCTGAGTTGTTTTGGTACCGTTACATCTAAAAGCAGTCTCTGTCTGGGCGCTGCTAAACAATGCTCCGGTGCACAGGTGGTCACATCATCCACCTCACAGTCTCCGTCTCCCACCCCCATGGCAGCGCTTGCAATTTGCTACTGGCACTGCCTGATATCAACTCAGAGACGCGGAGCCGACGACCTGCTCCAGGACCTTCCCTCTGCCGCGTGCGTTCTGCCCTGTGTAAACAGGAAGCTGAATCAGAGCGGCAAAGGGAAGGCCCCCGAGCAGGACGTTGCGCCGCGTCTGTCAGCTGAACTGTCAGGCAGTGCCGGTAGCAAATCGCAAGCGCTGCCACGGGAGTGGGAGATGGAGACTGGAGGAGGCAGCGCCGATAGCGTACAATACAAGCGCTACGGTGGGGGTGGGAGAGGGTGAGGAGACACGGTGAGGGAGGGACTCTTCAATCTGGATGGGCCTGACTGAAAACTGGGCGGGCCTGGGCCCATCCAGGCCCACCCGTAGCTATGCCCCTGATTCAGTGTAATTTTTACTGTGATTTGTTGAAGGGAGAGAAGCTCTGAAGTCCTGGTCCTGTTTCTGTTTAGCAGGAGACCTGAAAAACAGAAAAATCAGACAATCAGTACTTACTGGAAAACTTTAGAATCCAAGGGAAGGTGAACCATAATAACTTATCTGACAATCATTCTGGGTTTGAAGCTTTGTCTGTTGAAGAAAATGCTCTGAGTTAAGTGATGTATTTCTGGTTAATTGCTGGGAAAAAATTGAAAAGCAATTGTTAAGCAATTGGTTTGATTAATGGGTCACTTTATTTTGAATTGTTGAAATTACATACTTGATGCACTTTATACACACATATTTTAATACACAGCTGTGTTTATCAGATATTTATTAATTGTAACTCTTACATCAATAGTTTTAATATCATAAGTGCATAATAAACCTTTGAAAATATGAAATGCTGGCTTTAGATATCTAGTTTCCATCACACAAACATCCAAACATCTGAAACCTGTTTCCATTTTAACATATATGTGTGTATGTGTGTGTGTATATGTCTATCTATAGATAGATAGGGGATTCACAAAAATATAGCTATCTAAGTGGTGACAGCTTAAGAGGGGCCCCTAACACCGTGAATACAGCCGTTCAAAAATTCCATCCTTTGCAATTACACTGTCTCACCATTAGGGAATTTACACTAGTGCCTTTTTTAGTCTTTGCCATTAACTGTGTTACTATCCAGCTTATAAAAGAAAAACGCCTATATTGCGACCCAAATCGGAAGATAGACGTTTATCTCACAAAAACGAATAAAGCGGTATAATCGAAAGCCGAATTTGGACGTTTTCAACTGCACTCCGTCGCGGATGCGGACAAAGTTGATGGGGGCGTGTCGAAGGCGTGGTGAAGGCGGAACTGGGGCGTGGTTATCGGGCGATCAGAGATGGGCGCCTTTCGTCGATAATGGAAAAGAAATATGCGTTTTTAGCGAGAATTTAGGGCACTTTTCCTGGACCCTGTTTTTCCATGAATAAGGCCCCAAAAAGTGCCCTAAATGACCAGATGACCACTGGAGGGAATCGGGGATGACCTCCCCTGACTCCCCCAGTGGTCACAAACCCCCTCCCACCACAAAATATGCCGTTTCACAACTTTTTATTTTCACCCTCCAATGTCATACCCACCTCCCTGGCAGCAGTATGCAGGTCCCTGGAGCAGTTGTTAGGGGGTGCAGTAGACTTCAGGCAGGTGGACCCAGGCCCATCCCCCCCCACCTGTTACACTTGTGCTGGTAAATGGGAGCCCTCCGAACTGCCCCCCAAACCCACTGTACCTACATGTAGGTGCCCCCCTTCACCCCTTAGGGCTATAGTAATGGTGTAGACTTGTGGGCAGTGGGTTTTGAGGGGGATTTGGGGGGGCTCAACACCCAAGGGAAGGGTGCTATGCACCTGGGAGCTCTTTTACCTTTTTTTTTGTTTTTGTAAAAGTGCCCCCTAGGGTGCCCGGTTGGTGTCCTGGCATGTGAGGGGGACCAGTGCACTACGAATCCTGGCCCCTCCCACGAACAAATGCCTTGGATTTATTCATTTTTGAGCTGGGCGCTTTCATTTTCCATTATCACTGAAAAACAAAAACGCCCAGCTCACAAATTGTCGAATAAAACATGGACGTCTATTTTTTCCGAAAATACGGTTCGGTCCGCCCCTTCACGGACCCGTTCTCGGAGATAAACGCCCATGGAGATAGACGTTTTTGTTCAATTATGCCCCTCCACGACACTTTGATGCTTACAACATTTTACTCCTCTCCCGGTTTCCTATCCCTCTCCTCCTAGGTTTTTCTGCCTTATCTTATAGCTATTTGTTTATCAATTTTTATTGTTTGGGAGTGATTGATTTAGGAACTTGCATGAGATACCCTGATGCAGAAGTAAATAAAGATGGTTGACTGATGATTGCTTTAACAGAATTTATAATACACCAGGGAACATCTAAATCTCTGCAGCCGCAATAGACCAGAAATGCTGTTCAGGTATTTGATTCCCTCCCTTCTGCAATCATTTGTCAGAGCTTCTATCACAGTTTACAAAATTATAAATATTCTTGTTGACTAAATTTAGGAAGCAGGAAGGAAATATAAATGCATCCTAACAAGAGGAGATATATTTTCAGTCTTATGGTGAAGAGTACAATTGTTCTCTTTAAGGATTTGCTTTGCGATGTGGGGGTCAAGTTGGATTGTAATGGGCCTTTGCTGCTATAAATTTCAGCTAGGCGCAATGAGTTTCTGATCAGATTAACAGTTGAAGCAATGTTTAGTACCCATGTCTGTTTTATCATTTCTACTATAAGTAATTCCCTTAGCCCAGTGGTTCCCGAACCGTGTGCTGCGGCACCCTGGTGCACCTCAGCGAACTCTCAGGGGTGCTGCGGCAAATCCTGACCTCCTTCCTGCCACCCGCAGTCCAGCATCACTCCCTTCTTTCCCCCTCCCACAGGTCCAGAATCTGAAGCTTCCTTCTTCTTCCCCTGCAGTGCTTGCAGCTTACATTTTCGGGCCATCCGCAATTCACACAGACACTGTGGGGACTTCCCTCTGCTGCATCTGGCCCTCGCAACAGGAAGTTGCATCAGAGAGGGCCGGATGCGGCAGACGGAAGGCCCGGATTGCATGTGTGAATCATGGACAGTCCAAAAATGTAAGCTGCAAGCACTGCAGCGGTGGCGGGGAAAGGAGAAGGAAGTGGCAGCGATCCTGGACCTGCGGGAAGGAAGGTAGCGAGCGATGCTGGATTTGGGGAAGGCAGAGGTGTGCTGGACTTATGGGAGGAGAGGGGCTGTAGGGAATGGTGTGCCGGATTTTCTAGAAGGAGGGGTCTGCAGGGAATGGAGAGGTGTGCTGGACTTATGGGAGGAGAGGGGCTGCAGGGAATGATGGGCTGGACTTTCTGGGAGGAGAAGGGATGCAGAGAAGGCAGATGTGTGCTGGACTTTCTGGGAGGAGGGGGGTTTGCAGGGCATGGAGAGGTGTGCTGAGCTTTTAGGGAGGAGAGGTGTGCTGGAGAGAGAGGAGGGGGCTGCAGGGAAAGGGAGACCTTTGTGGTGGAGGGGGGGGGGGTGCTGTGAAACATTGCTGGGACACTAAGGATTCCGTGAACCGAAAAAAGTTTGGGAACCACTGCCTTAGGCCTTATTTGTCCTGTTTGTCTTACATAAGTAATGCCATACTGGGAAAAGACCAAGGGTCCATCGAGCCCAGCATCCTGTCCACGACAGCGGCCAATCCAGGCCAAGGGCACCTGGCAAGCTTCCCAAACGTACAAACATTCTATACATGTTATTCCTGGAATTTTGGATTTTTCCAAGTCCGTTTAGTAGCGGTTTATGGACTTGTCCTTTAGGAAACCATCCAACCCCTTTTTAAACTCTGCTAAGCTAACCGCCTTCACCACTTTCTCCGGCAACGAATTCCAGAGTTTAATTACACGTTGGGTGAAGAAATATTTTCTCAGATTTGTTTTAAATTTACTACACTGTAGTTTCATCGCATGCCCCCTAGTCCTAGTATTTTTGGAAAGCGTGAACAGAAGCTTCACATCCACCTGTTCCACTCCACTCATTATTTTATATACCTCTATCATGTCTCTCCTCAGCCGTCTCTTCTCCAAGCTGTATAGCCCTAGCCTCCTTAGTCTTTCTTCATAGGGAAGTCGTCCCATCCCCGCTATCATTTTAGTCGCCCTTCGCTGCACCTTTTCCAATTCTACTATATCTTTCTTGAGATGCGGCGACCAGAATTGAACACAATACTCAAGGTGCGGTCGCACCATGGAGCGATACAACGGCATTATAACATCCTCACACCTGTTTTCCATACCTTTCCTAATAATACCCAACATTCTATTCGCTTTCTTAGCCGCAGCAGCACACTGAGCAGAAGGTTTCAGTGTGTTATCGACGACGACACCCAGATCCCTTTCTTGGTCCGTAACTCCTAACGTGGAACCTTGCATGACGTAGCTATAATTCGGGTTCTTTTTTCCCACATGCATCACCTTGCACTTGCTCACATTAAACATCATCTGCCATTTAGCCGCCCAGTCTCCCAGTCTCGTAAGGTCCTCTTGTAATTTTTCACAATCCTGTCGTGATTTAACGACTTTGAATAACTTTGTGTCATCAGCAAATTTAATTACCTCGCTAGTTACTCCCATCTCTAAATCATTTATAAATATATTAAAAAGCAGCGGTCCTAGCACGGACCCCTGAGGAACCCCACTAACTACCCTTCTCCATTGTGAATACTGCCCATTTAACCCCACTCTCTGTTTCCTATCCTTCAACCAGTTTTTAATCCACAATAGGACATTTCCTCCTATCCCATGACCCTCCAATTTCCTCTGTAGCCTTTCATGAGGTACCTTGTCAAACGCCTTTTGAAAATCCAGATACACAATATGAACCGACTCCCCTTTGTCCACATGTTTGTTCACTCCTTCAAAGAATTGAAGTAAATTGGTCAGGCAAGATTTCCCCACACAAAAGCCATGCTGACTTGGTCTCAGTAATCCATGTCCTCGGATGTGCTCTGTAATTTTGTTTTTAATAATAGCCTCTACCATTTTCCCAGGCACCGACGTCAGACTCACCGGTCTATAATTTCCCGGATCTACCCCTGGAGCCTTTTTTAAAAATGGGCGTTACATTGGCCACCCTCCAATCTTCCGGTACCACGCTCGATTTTAAGGATAAGTTGCATATCACTAGCAGTAGCTCCGCAAGCTCGTTTTTCAGTTCTATCAGTACTCTAGGATGAATACCATCCGGTCCAGGAGATTTGCTACTCTTCAGTTTGCCGAACTGCCCCATTACGTCCTCCAGGTTTACCGTGAAGTCAGTAAGTTTCTCCGACTCGTCCGCTTGAAATACCATTTCCGACACCGGTATCCCACCCAAATCTTCCTCGGTGAAGACCGAAGCAAAGAATTCATTCAGTCTCTCCGCTACGTCTTTGTCTTCCTTGATCGCCCCTTTTACCCCTCGGTCATCCAGCGGCCCAACCGATTCTTTTGCCGGCTTCCTGCTTTTAATATACCGAAAAAAATTTTTACTATGTTTTTTTGCCTCTAATGCTATCTTTTTTTCATACTCCCTCTTGGCCTTCTTAATCTGCGCCTTGCATTTGCTTTGACACTCCTTATGCTGTTTCTTGTTATTTTCAGACGGTTCCTTCTTCCATTTTCTGAAGGCGTTTCTTTTAGCCCTAATAGCTTCCTTCACCTCACTTTTCAACCAGGCCGGGTGTCTTTTGGACTTCCGTCTTTCTTTTCTAATTTGCGGAATATGTATGGCCTGGGCCTCCAGGATGGTATTTTTGAACAGCGTCCACGCCTGTTGTACAGTTTTTACTCTCTCAGTTGCCCCCCTAAGTTTTTTTTTACCGTTCTTCTCATTTTATCATAGTCTCCTTTTTTAAAGTTAAACGCTAACGTATTTGACTTTCTGTGTACAGTTACTTCAAGGTCGATGTCAAAACTGATCATATTATGGTCACTGTTATCAAGCGGCCCCAGTACCATAACGTCCCTCACCAGATCATGCGCTCCACTAAGGACCAAGTCTAGAATTTTTCCTTCTCTCATCGGCTCCTGCACCAGTTGCTCCATAAAGCTGTCCTTGATTTCATCAAGGAATTGTATCTCTGTAGCGTGTCCCGATGTTACATTTACCCAGTCTATATTTGGATAATTGAAGTCACCCATTATTATCACATTGCCCATTTTGTTCACGTCTCTGATTTCTTTTATCATTTCTGTGTCTACCTGCTCATCCTGGCGAGGCGGACGGTAGTAAACTCCTATCACCATTTTTTTCCCTTTTATACATGGAATTTCAACCCACAGTGATTCAAAGGTGTGATTTGTGTCCTGCTGAATTTGTAATCTATCTAAGTCAAGGCTCTCGTTAATATACAATGCTACCCCTCCACCAGTTCGGTCCACCCTATCATTACGATATACTTTGTACCCCGGTATGACAGTGTCCCACTGGTTATCCTCCTTCCACCAGGTCTCAGTAATGCCTATTATATCCAATTGTAAGCTCTGTCGAGCAGGGACTTTCTCTTACTTGATTAGTGTACAGCGCTGCGTACATCTAGTTGTGCTACAGAAATGATTAGTAGTAGAATGGACAGTGCAACCTTTCATGATCAGAGTTGTAGGTTTTGTAATGTACTATACCTGGGTATTTCTGCAAACGTTTTATAAGACTACAGGCTCCTCTTTTTTGCAGGATCAGGGAAAGAATGTGTTTCCAGTTGGCTCAGTTGCATTGGACACCAATGGCCAAGCGAGTACAGCTTAAAATCCTAATTTCAAGTTTATTTAAGCTTGATATACTGCCAGTCAAATAAATGTCTCAGCAATGACATCTAGGTCCGAATTGAGATGTTTTGCCAAAAATGTCTCAATCCAACATCTATCACACAGACATAACTGAACCAGAAAAACATCTACATTTCTGGCTCAATTATGGCTTTGAGCTAGACGTTTTCAAGCTCAACAGGTTCATCTGTAAGTACCATTTTCGGGAAAAAAAATCCCAGGAAAAAACAGAGAAAAAAAAAGCCATAGAGAGGTCTGGCATCATTTCCTAGTGAACTGACCACACAGACATCTCAGCAGTGCAGAGGGACAACCTAGTGATCAGTGCAGTGGACCTCATATAAAGGAACCCAGGAACAAATCTCAACTAAACCCCTTCATATTATATGACGAGTCCTCCAGGAATAGAGAAAACCTATTGTACTTAAAGGTCCACCACTACAATAGCCCTCAAGCTTGCATGTCACTTATATATTTAGGTACAGGAGGTATTTCTGTGTTCAAGGAGAGCTCATGTATTTGTACTGAAATTAAAGAGTTAAAGTGGGAATTGAACCTGGATCCCTTCATTCACTGTCCACTGCACTGACAGCTAGGCTAATCCATCCACATGCTTGCTGCTTTCTTAGGGTCATAAGATGTGAAGCTCTCAGAGAGTCTGGTATCTACTGTCACTATTCTAGCCAGTCTAAAGCAAACGTTATTTAGCAAGCAATGCACAAAGGGGTTTTCCATGGCTCTAACGTGCTGTTAGCAGGCACTGAGAACCCCATGTAAATGAGCTCATTAGTATTCTAATGAGCATTCCAGGAGATGCACAGCTCCAGAGCGCCTAGATTTAATGAGCTAATTCTATGGCTGCTCTGGTTCTGTTGGAAGAGGAAGAAAACACAAGCAGGCAGCTGCAAAGGCTCTTCCTCTCCATGACCCCACTACAGGCAATTCTCTGGTGGTCCAGTGGACCCCAGCCCCCTCCTGCACCTGAAACCAACCCCCATGCTCCCAGTACCACCCACCGACACCCCCGTGCCTCCTCAGAACCCTGACAAAATTCCCTGGTGGTCCGGTGGACCAGATCCCTCCACCACCTCCTGGTCATTTTACCCCCACAGTGGAGGAGTGGCCTAGTGGTTAGGGTGGTGGACTTTGGTCCTGGGGAACTGAGGAACTGAGTTTGATTCCCACTTCACACACAGGCAGCTCCTTGTGACTCTGGGCAAGTCACTTAACCCTCCATTGCCCCATGTAAGCCACATTGAGCCTGCCATGAGTGGGAAAATGCGGGGTACAAATGTAACAAAAACAAATCGCTTAGCACTTGGGAATGTCCTGCGTAAGGGTGCGCTAAGGCCACTTTATACCACTGTGTGGTACAGGGGTCCTCTTTATTTCATTTTTATGCTTTAATGTCTCTTCAGATGGTATGAAATATAAGCGATTTTGCTCACAGCAGAAATCATCAGGGGTAGGCAGGTGAAACTTAAATCAATTTCAAGTTCATAAGAACATAAGAGTAGCCATACTGGGTCAGACCAATGGTCCATCTAGCCCAGTATCCTGTTTTCCAAACAGTGGCCTGGCCAGGTCACAAGTACCTGGCAGAAACCCAAATCATGGCAACACTCCATACTACAAATCCCAGGGCAAGCAGTTGCTTCCCATGTCTGTCTCAATAGCAGACTGTGGAATTTGTCCAAACCTTTTTTAAACCCAGATACGCTAACCGCTGTTACCACCTCCTCCAGCAAAGAATTCCAGAGCTTTAACTATTCCTTGAGTGAAAAAAAATATTTCCTCTTATTTGTTTTAAAAGTATTTCCATGTAACTTCCTCGAGTGTCCTTTAGTCTTTGGACTTTTGGAATGAGTAAAAGATTGATTTACTTCTACTCGTTCTACACCACTCAGGATTTTGCAGACCTCAGTCATATCTCCCCTCATCCGTCTCTTTTCCAATCTGAAAAGCTCTAACCTCTTTAGCCTTTCCTCATACGAGAGGAGTTCCATCTCCTTCATCGTTTTGGTCGCTCTTCTTTGATCCTTTTCTAATTCGGCTATATCTTTTTTGAGACACGGCGACCAGAACTGAACGTTATACTCAAGGTGCGGACGCACCATGGAGCGATATATAAAGTAATACATGGAAATGCAAAACTTTGTGTGCGGTTTCATCTTAGTTTGCACAGACTAGTAGACAGTGAACAGAAAAATTCATGCTAAAACTGAACGAAAGTCAGCATCTCTAGAACTCCCGCAGATTCTGTGGAGGGATGAGGCAGTGGTTAGGAAGTCTATCACTTTGCAATGTTTAGGGAACAAACTGCACTCTGTCTGGCTAGACAACATCCAGGTTCTGCCTTTTACATCCACAAAGTTTCATTGATTCAGCAGATTAAGGCATCTGCAACTCCCCAGCCACAAATCTCTCCCATAAGAGCTTTCAAACATTGGCACGCATTGATTTAGAAACCGAGAGGTTTGATTATATGTCCTCCTGCATGGATTCTTATGATGCACTGACCGTACATTTACAGGAAGTTTCATCAGAATAGATGCATTGCATTATGGCATGAATTATTGCCCTGTCCTCTCCAGTTACATGAAAGCTGAAACACATCAGCAGTTTTTTTTCCAGCATCCACCTATGAAAGTGGAAGATTCAGGAAATCAAGAGCTAGCTTTGAATATTCTGAGGCGTTCTGTTTCCAGTATAGAACCTACTTCTTTTATTTTGTCCTGGGTAAATGTTACCACAGTTTCTCTACTCAATTAGCACCGCAGGTATGTATTAAGATACCTTTCAAAATAAGATTTGTAAGTTATTGTTGCTGTTTTCTCTTTAACAGATTTGACTATTAAAGGATTTGTTTCATGATTGTTTAACTAAGAAAGCCCTATTGAATTGAAGAAAAAAAAACTAGGCAAAGCCTTAATTACTTTTTAAATTACGCTTCGCTGCTTCTGTGAAAATCAACTAGAAACCCTCCGGATCGGTTGGGCGGGTTGAAGAGAGGGAGGCAAGTTGCTTTCCTCCCCACACTTAATACCTGGGGGAAGCAATAGAAGTTTGGAACAGACCTGCTTTATCTTTGATCTCGGGAAAAGTTGTTGAGAGGTAACGTTGTTTAATGGTTGAAGGAGTTCATGGAAGAATGATGCAGTAGGAAAACAAAGGGGCCACTACAAATTAGCTGGCAAGCTTCTGTTGAGTTCGCCTGCTCTGGACTACAGTAAATTCCTTTCCTGATAATGTAAAACAAAGCATTTCTTTTAAAAGCAACTGGTTGGAACTGGAAGAAAAGGATGCCTCCAGCACGTGAATAAGATTTTTGCGTAAATTTCATCCTTGGGTCATGATGAGAAGTATTTGATTCTAAGGAAAAAAGACTGGCACCTAAATATGCGAGCCAATAGTGCACCAAATTTGTAGAATACTGGCATTTAAGTGTGATTGGAGCTAGTATTTGGCAGTTACGCATGTGAGTGCTAGTGCTGTTCTATAAACAGTACACCTAGTTTGCCCAGCATAGCACTACAAGGGGGCATTACCACTGGCAGAGCATGGGTATGTTGCCAAGATATGCAGTCTAAAAAAGGAAGCCACACGAAGTGTGGAGGTGCACTTAATCCCCACGGAACAATATAAGAAAAAAAAGAGAAGAGTGGGGGGGGGGGGGGGGGAAGATAGGCTCTTTCCAATCAATAGGGGAGACGTAGATTTAAAAGAAGTATATAACGGGTTGACTCAACAGAGCCGTGTTTCGGCGCTGTAGCGCCTTCTTCAGGAGTCTTCCAACAGTATTTCGAGTACTTGAATGATTAATGCTCCGAGAAAAACCAATTTCGAAGAACATGCAGTTCCTTCTCTTTCAGAGCAGTGGCAGAAATGCATACAGCAAGCATTGTCGTAATAACACGTCCATTAATCATTCAAGTACTCGAAATACTGTTGGAAGACTCCTGAAGAAGGTGCTACAGTGCCGAAACATGGCTGTGTTGAGTCAACCTGTTATAATAAATATACTTTTTTTTTAAATATACGTCTCCCCTGTTGATTGGAAAGAGCCTATCTTCCCCCACTCTTCTTTTTTTTTCTGCCAAGATATGCACACAACTGATAGAATACTGTCAGTTTTGCATGTTGATTGGTACCCTTAGGTGCACCAACTTACACCAGCCATTAACATGATGAGTTGGCGTGCCTAATTTTTGGCATGCCAAAGCAGCTTTGTGCTACTATTTTATTACTGTTTATTTGTACCTTTAAGCTGTTATAGAATTGGCTTAAGCGTGCCCTTTTGGTGCATCGAAAATGAGGCACCAATGTATACAATTGCCCTAACAATTTTTATACACTGGTGCATTAAATCACTCTATAGAAGCTGTGATTTCTGAGTGCAACTTAATTGATTAACGAGACCTTAACTAGAAAAAATTGGTCGCTAAGAACCAATTATCACAGTTAATTGGCTTTGTTTAGAAGTTGTACGTGCATCTGGCTGCATGCTATTCTATAAGGATTGGTGCCCAACTTTTCTAGCACATACCTGAAAAGGGGATGTGGCCAGAGGCATGTTGAGGGCATTCCAAAAAGTGTGCTGAATTACAGAATTTCACCTAAGTGTGCCTAACCTGGATGCTGGCATTTAATCCTTGTTTCAGCTGGCATAAGTCCAGTGCCCAAAGGTAGGCATGGATTCCGCCCCTAAGCACTATTCTACATAAGGTACACATCCTTTATAGAAAAGTGCTTAGTACTGAATTTTTTGGGCGCCTATACTCCAGCACCATGTATGCTCCATGTGGATTCCTCTCTCCCAAGTCTTGCATGTGTGTCAAGCTGCAGTTCCTGAAAACCCTGTAGCTGTACTGCATATAACCATTCTGTTCTCTAGCTATAGATAATATAACCTTCCTACAGGGCAGCTATTCATGTTTTCCTGAAGTGGAATTTGTTAGAATCACCTCTGCTACAGCAAAAAAAGACTCAAAGTTGGACAACGTTATCTCTTCATTTGTGATCCTGAAAGTTTGCAGGGTTCACTCAATGGGGCTCCCCCGTTTGAGCACTTAATGACAACACACTGCCATTAGGTCCAGTGTTCAGAAATACTAATTTTTGTGCAACTACAGGATTATACCTCATTATTCTATTTGTGCCATTCCAGCCGTTGCTCTTCTTCAGGCACAAAACTGCCTAATTTGAGTGGTGAAACCATAACTCAAATGCAATACTGCAGCATCATGACACTGTTACAAAATATGACAAGAAATCTTTGTATACCTGTCCAGCCTTGCCAACATCCCATCTCTCAAAGTTAGAGAGAGTGTCCTAGTGAAGGGTTTGAGGCCGTAGAACAAACCATCAAAAACTCTTACAAAGATCACTACAGTGAATGGCACTATATTGATATCACTTTAGAGATGGACCGAACATGAAATGCTTCTCATTTCAAGAGCTCCATGGACCTCATTCTGTACCCATGTATCCAGTGATAATGTGAGTGCTCGTGTTCCATCAACTACTTCCATGAAGGAACCTGAAGGAATAGTGAGGGCTCCATTGGTCTTGCCTCCTACGGAACCACTTTCACCTCTGCCACCACCTTCAACTCCAGAACCAAAAGAACTAGAGTTTAGCTTTTCCCTTCCAAATGAAGCACCGGGATCAAATCTATCTGATGCCCAGGCTGAAGACTGATGGTGCCTTCAGAGGACATGCAGACTGCCTATTGAGTGCAGTCCTATGAGACCGATTCGCTGAAACTTGCACTACATTTTTTAGCGTATATATGTTAGAAATTTGAATATGCACACTAATAGATCAGTACTTAACATGATAGACCTAATTTTTTAGCCCATACACTAAAAAATAGCCTTTGTAATTCAGGGTAATTCTGTGTCTCTGTGGAGCCTGAATCTTTGACTCCTGGAATCATAGCAGTGCTGTCTGGAAACCCTAGGGTGGGACGGGGAGAAAGGAAACCAAAACTCTCCCCCCACCTCTGTGATTGCTCTCTGCCCCCTCAGACTGCCTGTGAGTACTTCTTCTGGTTCCAATCTCAAACTGGCCACCAAGACCTCCTGTAGTATTGTCATGAGGCTGCCACAGTAGGTCCCGGTGGCCGTTTGGGGCTTGGAACCAGCATAAGCAGGAGCAACTGGAGATTGCAGAGACAAGAGAGAATGGCGATTGCTCTTGCCCAGAAGAGGCCACTAGACCACCAGGTCATTTAAAAGATAGGCCCAGGCAGCCTGAGGGGGGAGGGTGCCATTAGAACACAAGGGTATTTAAAGGTAGGCCTGGGAAGGTCCTTTGGATGGTAGAGTTGTGGCTGATGGGTGGCAGTGACTGGCCCAGGAGGACCCACTCTCTGCCGGGGAAGGAGCGATTTTGGTTTTGTTTTCATTTTTGGCAGAAACTGAATGGTAACTTTTGGCTGCTGATGGGGTTTGGGCCAAAACTGAGAACGCTGGTTTCAGTTACTGTCTATCCTCTAAGAGTTCTTTCATCATTTGTCTAAGTAGAGATCCTTGAAATGTGTCTACAATCTCTCTCTGCTTCTTAATTTTGGAGATGAGATACTCTAGTCTAAATCTGCGAGGTTAAAGTCTCCTAGAGACCCTACATCTCCCTTAGTTCACACTTTTTGGCTTTTTGGAGGTCGTTTGACACACCCGTTTGAACGAATATGCCATCTGTTCTTTCAAAGGCTACAAATACCACTTTCTCCTTTCTTCACACCCCCCCACCCTGCTTTTCAGTGACTTTTATATTATTTTTGACATAAAGAGCTATTTCTCTGCCTTTTCTGCCACCTTCATGGAACACATTCATACGTGTCTTTATAATAGCAACAATATCTAAGTCTGCCTCTGCCTTTAGAGCTTGCAGATCGGAAGCATTATTGCTTAGATTGCAATTATTAATGTTCACTGCTTTCTAGATATGTTTTGTTGGCTTCTTATATCTCATATAGGGGTTCATTTTTAAAGCACTTAGACACACAAAGTACCTACAGTGACCTACTGTACGTTGTGTGTCTAAGTGCTTTGAAAATGAGCCCCATTAGTCTCCTACCTGGTCTTCTTTTATGATTTATTCTGATGAGTAAAATAAAATGATTACATCCCCCATCATCCTGCTTTTGCTGGGAGTAACATTCACTTCTATCAGCCCATACCATTCCCTAGTTTAAGGATCTGTGTATGTTGTCTGAATTTCTCAGTTAGGATCCTTCTTCTGCCCACACAAAGGTGTAGCCCATCACTGAATATCCACCTGCTATTTAGGGCTTCTTTTACAAAGTCGCACTAGCGATTCCTGTGTGGCAAATGAGAGGAAGCCCATAGGAATTGAGTGGGCTTCCTCTCATTTGCCGCAGTGAGAATCGGTAGTGCGGCTTTATAAACGAGGCCCTTAATGAATTGTCCAAGCCATCTATGTATCTAACACCTTTTTGTATATGCCAGGTCTGGAGTTTCGTATTGAACTTGACTACATGTGGCAGCTTTTCCTCTCCTATTCTGCAAACAAGTAATATATCTGGAAGTACAATAAGTTTTACCAGAGGCATAATCTCCTCCCCTAAATTATGGAAATCTCTGTGCACTGCAACCCCCAGATTCTGTATATCATGCCAAAAATTGCATGCTGAAATTTGGGCGTGAGTGCAACTTAATTTATTTTTTGTTACATTTGTACCCCGCGCTTTCCCACTCATGGCAGGCTCAATGCGGCGGGCAATGGAGGGTTAAGTGACTTGCCCAGAGTCACAAGGAGCTGCCTGTGCTGGGAATCGAACTCAATTCCTCAGTTCCCCAGGACCAAAGTCCACCACGCTAACCACAAGGCCACTCCTCCACTGATTAACGAGCCCTTAACTAGCAAAAATTGGGCGCTAAGAACCAATTATTACAGTTAATTGGCTTTGTTTAGAAGTTGTACGTGCATCTGGCTGCATGCTATTCTATAAAAATTGGCGCCCAACTCTTCTAGCACATATCTGAAAAGGGGATGTGGCCAGAGGCATGTTGGGGGTATTCCAAAAAGTGTTTGAAATTAGGGAATTTCACCTAAGCGTGCCAAACTTGGGTGTCGGCATTTAAGCCTTGTTTCAGCAGGCATAAGTCCAGTGCCCAAAGGTAGGCATGGGTTCCACCCTTAAGCACGATTCTATATAAGGTGTACATCCTTTATGGAAAAGCGCTGAATACTGAACTTTTTTGGTACCTATTCTCCGGCACTGTTTATTGCATTCCCTCATAAATGTGTTGTTTCTTACCAGGTTATTTGTGCAATTCTGGTTGCTGCATTTCAAAAAAAGATATAGCAGAATTAGAAAAGGTTCGAAGGAGGGCAACCAGAATGATTAAGAGGATGGAACTCCAAGGAAACGCTTAAGAGGTTAGGATTCTTCAGCTTAGAGAAGGGATATATGATGGAGGTCTACAAAATCCTGAGTGGTGTAGAACAGGTAAATGTAAATCAACTTGTTTACTCTTTCAAAAAGTACAAAGAATAGGGTACACTCCATGAAGTGACATGAAAATACTTTAAAAACAAATAGGAGATATGTATTTTCACTCAATTAATAGTTAAGAACTCGTTGCTAGAGGATGTGATGCAGGTAGCATATCTGGGTTTAGAAAAGGTTTGACAAGTTCCCGGAGGAAAAGTCTATAATCTGTTATTGAGAAAGACATGGGGAAAGCTACTGCTTGCCCTGGGATTGGTAGCATGGAATGTTGCTACTTGTTGGAATTCTGCCAGGTACTTGTGACCTGGATTGGCCACCTTTGGAAGCAGAGTAATAAGCTAGATGGACCATTGGTCTGACCCAGTATTGCTGTTCTTATGAATATAAATAACATCAACTGCAGAATCCTCTCTGTTTTCTTATAGCTCTTAAGCTAGTTTATTAGTATTGTGCATTTAAGCTAATTTGTTAATATTACAGAGTTACTATAAAGTGAAATAGTATGATGTTTATTGCAAGAGTTGGCATGGTATCCTAATAATAATCTCCTATTACTACTGTGAACACTAAGTGGTTTTTACTTAGGGATAATCTAAGTGCCTTGCTAAATAATGTAGACCGCCATAAAATTCCATTCTGTTTATTGATTCATATGTCACTTTCCCTGTACAAATAACAGGTCAAAATGTTGTACAGCATAAAACCCCCACAATATCAAAAAAACACAATGATAACAAAATTAAACATTCAGCAACAACTCATGTAAAATCCAACCTTCTATCTCCTTTCTGAGAATCAACATCATGCCCATACCAGAAAACCATCTTGCGACAACACATCTTTTTCTATAACCTGTACAGCAGGGGCGTAGCCAGACCTCGGCGGGAGGGGGGGCCAGAGCCCGAGGTGGGGGGCACTGTTTAGCCGCCTCCCCTCGCCACTTTGGACCCCCCCGCTGCCGCAACCGCAAACCCACCCCCCCCCCGCCGCTACTTTGGACCGCAGCCGCAACCACAAACCCAACCCCCTCCGCTGCCGCTGCCCGCCACTGCAGCAGGTACCTTGTTTGCTGGCGGGGGTCCCCAATCTTAGGTGAAATGTCTATATGTGAATGCCAGGAGCCTAAGAAATAAGATGGGAGAGTTAGAATATACTGCAATAAATGAAAAATTAGATATAATAGGCATCTCTGAGACCTGGCGGAGGGAGGCTAACCAGTGGGACACTGTCATATGGGGGTATAAATTATATCGTAGTGATAGGGTGGATCGAATTGGTGGAGGGGTAGTATTGCATAATAACGAGAGCCTTGAATCAAATAGATCGAAAATTCTGCAGGAAGCAAAACACTTCTTGGAATCACTGTGGATTGAAATTCCAAGTGTAAAGGGGAAAAGGATAGTGATAGGAGTGTACTACCGTCCGCCTGGCCAGGATGAACAGACGGATGCAGAAATGTTAAAGGAAATTAGGGACGCAAACAAACTGGGCAACACAATAATAATAATGGGTGATTTCAATTACCCCGATATTGACTGGGTAAATGTAACATCGGGGCACGCTAGGGAGGTAAAATTCCATGATGAAATCAAGGGCAGGTTTATGGAGCTTTTTGAAAGAGTAAATCGATTCTCAATTACTGGTTCCACTCTATTCAGGATTTTATGCACCTCTGTGATACCTTCCCTCAGTCATCTCTTCTCCAAGCTGCAGGGCCCCAACATCTTTAGTCTATCTTCATATGAGAATTGTTCCACCCCCTTTATCATTTTGGTTGCCCTTCTCTGTTCCTTCTCTAATTCCACCATCTTTTTTTTTTGCGATGCGGCGACCAGTGTTCTAAGGGAAACTTATCTTCATGCTTTCTTTTGAAAATTACCTCATGGAAGGTACACGTGGATTCTATTTTTATTATGACTTTAAAAAATTGATTTATATGGTTTTGTTTTTAATGTATGTATGCAGGTATTGTAGATCACGCTGAGTGACTCACTGTTGAACCAAAGCAGTGGGTTATAAATGCACTGTGAGAGGGAGGTTATCCGTGTAGGCTACTGTTAAGTTGGGTTATTTTAGCACAGGGCCCATTTTATACAAGAAAGCCCTGTGCTAATATAGCTCAACTTAACAGTACGTTGATAAGTTCCCCCTAAGTGGATAAATCCTGCTCTGTGGTACATATACATTTCCTGGTTTACTATATATGAATATGCATGCAGTTTATAAAGTATGCAAAATAGGGGTGATTCTTTAAGGCGTCACCTACTTGTATGCAGCAAGAAGATATGTAATTCTAGGGGCCCTTTTACTAAGCCGCGTAAGCGTCTATGCGCCCAACATGCGCCAAAAGGGAGTTACCACCTGGCTAGCATGTGGCTCTTGTGGTAATTTCATTTTTGGTGTGCATTCGACACAGGCGTCCAAAAAATAATTTTTATTTTCGTCCGCCAAGTGGCAATTGACGCATGTAGGTCATTACCGTCCAATTACTGCGTGAGACTTTACCCGCTAGGTCAATGGCTAGCGGTAAGGTCTCAGACCCAAAATAAATGCGCCCCAATTTTGATTTTGCTGCACATCCATTTTCGGCAAAAAGTTTTTTAAAAAAAGCTTTTTTTTACAGGCGCGCTGAAAAATGGATTGGCGTGCGCCCACAACCCGCGCCTACACTACCGGAAGCCATTTTTCAGCGCGCCTTTGTAGAAGGATCCCCTAGTCACGTACATGCATAAATGACCTCATATAGAATACTGACTAGCCGAAAAGTATGTGCTGTTGAGGATGGGCTCTGGCACAGGTGCCCCCTGTAATAATTTTATACCCTGGAAACAGCCCTGCTTGCCCTCTGATCCTGTCCTGTGACTGTGAATGGTCCCACACGGAGCTTCAGGGTGGTTCAGTGCAGAACTGGGACTTATCCCATACTGGAGTTACAATTGCACTGACTTTCACTCCATTGCTGATCCAGTTGAGTTTGCTACTGAAATGCGATCGAGTCCATCACCTGTCAGGGCGGAGACATTCTTGCCACCACTATCCCTAGCCTCAAATTTCTGATCCTATTCAGATTAGCTGTGTGTCAAAACTTGAAAAGGAGAGACTGGGGGAGGGTGTGAATAAGGAGAAAATAAGAGAGGAGGATTGTCTATGTGTGGGGAATGTAGGTGGCAAGGAAAGAGAAATAATAGCAGCTGTACATGGGTGTCGCTTTACAGATTTCAAACCACTTGCTACATTTTTCTAAAGGGTTGGAGAGGCTAAGGATGCTACATTTTCATTTGAAACATTAGGTTACTGTGATCTTCTTTGACTCTTAACGCTGTAGCGAGTAACTGTTAGCTGCTTAGTTTATATGCACGGAGCAATACAATTGCCAAGGCATTGATGATCCAGTTAAAAAATGACATGTGGCATTGCAACTTTTATTTTTATTTTTATGACTGAATTATACTATAATTCAGAAAACCTGTTGAGATATTTGGGACCCCTGAAATAGAACATAAATACAGATGGATTCTCTTTAGAAGACATGCTTTGAACACTGTTATTATGAGGGCTGAACGTAGGGTTTGAATAAATTTGTTTCACGTGGAGGGGCATAATCGAAAGGGACGCGCAGGTTTTGCTGAGCACGTCCTTGCAAAACGTCCCGGTGGAGGGGCGGGGAAACCCGTATTATCGAAACAAGATGGACGTCCATCTTTCGTTTCGATAATACGGTCGGGGATGCCCTAATCTTGACATTTAGGTCGTCCTTAGAGATGGTCGTCCCTAGACGTGGTCGTTTCTGATTTTCGGTGATAATGGAAACCAAGGACGCCCATCTCAGAAATGACCAAATGCAAGCCCTTTGGTCGTGGGAGGAGCCAGCATTCTTAGTGCACTGGTCCCCCTAACATGCCAGGACACCAGCCTAGCATCCTAGGGGGCACTGCAGTGGACTTCATAAATTGCTCCCAGGTACATAGCTACCTTACTTTGTGTGCTGAGACCCCCACCCCCCCCCCCTTCAAAACTCACTAGCCACAACTGTAAACAACTACCATAGCCCTTATGGGTGAGGGGGGGCACCTACATGTGGGTACAGTGGGTTTGTGGTGGGTTTTGGAGGGCTCACATTTACCACCACAAGTGTAACAGGTAGGGGGGGATGGGCCTGGGTCCGCCTGCCTGAAGTGCACTGCACCCACTAAAACTGCGCCAGGGACCTGCATACTGCTGTGATGGACCTGAGTATGACATTTGAGGCTGGCACAAAATATTTTTAAAGATGTTTTTTGAGGGTGTGAGGGGGTTAGTGACCACTGGGGGAGTAAGGGGAAGTGATCCCCGATTCTCTCCGGTGGTCATCTGGTCAGTTAGTGCACCTTTTTGAGGCTTGATCGTAAGAAAAACAAGACCAGGTAAAGTCATCCAAGTGCTCGTCAGGGACGCCTTTTTTTCCATTATGGGTCGACACGCCCCCGTGAACTTTGGTCGTCCCCGCGACGGAAAGCAGTTGGGGAAGCCCAAAATCGACTTTCGATTATGCCGATTTGGGCGACCCTGTGAGAAGGACGTCCATCTTCCGCTTTGTGTCAAAAGATGGGCGTCCTTCTCTTTTGAAAATGAGCCTGATAGCAATGAACATATTTTGAACCACTTTAGAAAACTGCTTTGATTTTTTTTTAAGTTTGGGAAACAGAAAGTCATTATGATTTTCTTTTTTTTTCTACTTTTGTTTGTAATTTGGTTAATGTTAAATACAAGTCATATCAAAATAATCCTTATAGACCTTTTCAGGGTTCACTGTAGTGTACAGTAGATCAGATCACAATAAAATGAGTGGAGGAGTGGCCTAGTGGATAGAGCAGCTCTCTTGACATCCAGAGGTGGCCAGTTCAATCTCACTGCTGCTACTTGTGGTATTGGGCAAGTCACTTAACTCTCTATTACCTCAGGTACAAACTTAGATTGTGAGCCCTGCAGGAACAGAAAAATAATACCCAGTGTACCTGAATTTAACTCACCTTGAGCTACTACTGAAAAAGTGTGAGGAAAATTTAAATAAATAAAATGGATACATCAAGCATAAAGCAGTATAAAATCAAATACAAATTAATGATATTTCAGGGTAGAGCCTTGGCTTTTATGATTAATTTACCCAATATTTTTTTTTATTTTTTGTTACATTTGTACCCCGCGCTTTCCCACTCATGGCGGGCTCAATGCGGCTTACATGGGGCAATGGAGGGTTAAGTGACTTGCCCAGAGTCACAAGGAGCTGCCTGTGCCTGAAGTGGGAATCGAACTATTCCCCCCCACAGTGGTCAGCGTTTTAAAGACACTGACTGCTATGGATTTTTTTTATGGCTGGATATTCAGTGGTGAATATCCGGGTATAAAGTGGCTGCTGCCTCTTATTTGATAAGTGATATTCAGACCGGTGCTAGGTTAATCCTTTTCTGTCCTCACTTTATCCAGATAGTTACCCAATTAGTGAACTGAATATTGCTGTTAATTTCTGGTTGTACCTTAGCTTTGTCCCTGGTCCACCCCCAGCACTGTTCCCTCTAAGCCGAGTTGGAGTCCTCCACCTACAGTCCTACCAGTGGGTGGTGCTGTTTCACTATCACATTTTCAATAGTGAGGGACAAGCAAGCTCTGCAGGACTCCAGGGAACCTACCTGTCTCTAGTGATTGAAAACACAACACTGAGCCCTCCCCCCCACACACACACACTCTGGCAGCAATGCTGTTGGAGGACTCCCACTCAGCATAGCGGGAACAATGGCGGTCAGTGGTAATTTTCGGCAGACTTCCCAGATAATGCCACTGAAAATCCATGGTTGACCCTGATGAGAAGCACTTCTCTGAGTTGGAGCTTCTAGCAGCCCTTTACAATTCTGAAGCTTCTTTATCTTCTGGGGAAAAAAATGGGGTAGGAAGATACAGGGGCTGGGCTAGTGTTAGGGAGATAATTATGCTGTCACGAAAAACCTAGCGCACCCACCTGGGGTTACCCCGCGGCCACTTAGAGGGTCTATCCCCAGCCCAGCTCAGGTCTGCCTGTACCTGCCACTTGTGCTCTACACTAGCACTCTCCTCCCACTGACTGGGTCACAACCACCTCTGGGCAAGTTTCCCACTTTCAAATTGTCCCCAGTGATTTCTAGGTTACTGGAGTCTCTCACAGTTCCCAGAAAGCACTCACAGACCCAACACACAAACCACCAGGATTCTTTATCAGTCCAAACAGAGCGAACAAACTATTGTGTTTATTTATTTATTTTTTTGTTACATTTGTATCCCGTGCTTTCCCACTCATGGCAGGCTTAATGCGGCAGGCAATGGAGGGTTAAGTGACTTGCCCAGAGTCACAAGGAGCTGCCTGTGCCAGGAATCAAACTCAGTTCCTCAGGACCAAAGTCCACCACCCTAACCACTAGGCCACTCCTCCACTCTTATTCTCTTTAAAGATATTGAACAGTGGAACAAAATAATGCAATTGGCAAACAATAACAGGTAACTGAAATATTAATCAATTATAACACTAACCACACACTTTCATACTTCCTAGAAAGTGCCTGGGGAGATCAGGACATATATCTATTCACAGAGCTTCAGCAAAAGAGATCTTTCTCTCCTCCTTCTGGGCTGAAACTGAAGCAACAGCCAGCATCTGCTTGGTTAATTTCAAAACTACAAGCCAGTCAGAGCCCAGAACAGCCAAGTTTCAAATAAAAACTGGTTGCATCACTGCAAGGCACTTCCTATTATCTGTGTGCCAAATAAAAAAAAGAGGAGGCGGGGCAAGATGGCCGATCAGAGCAGACGCAGGTGTCTGAGCTCCTGACTTACCAGGCCCTTGATCGTTAGGAGGTTCGTTTCCTTGTGCAGGACATGGGGAAGCGGAAAGGAAAACCCAGGGAGTCGGCCTCTTTACTCCCTGGGAGTGTTCCCCCCTCGCGACAAACGGTTCTGGAACAATTCGGGGTTCAGCCACTGACCATGCGGCAACCCGCTACAGAATGCTCCGTAATTACATCGCCGGAGACCAGCGAGGAGGCGGTTTCGCTTAGTCCGCCTGGGAACATCAATCCTCCACAACCAGGAAGTAGAGTGACCCCGACGGTGAGAGCGGAGGGGACGTCCGAAGTGGTCGATATTTCCCTGCCCTCAGGAGGCCTCGACGGTGGTCTTTCCCCAATCGGAGCGGAACAGCAAAGGGGTCCGGTGACTTCTACCCCTTCTCCGATGGGAACTACCCCGGTATTATTGGAGGTAAAAAAACCTAAAGTAGTGACTTTAGATGCCCTATGGGATGTTATCCAGGGAATGAACGCCATGCTTTCTCAGGTAACTCGTGACTTTTCACAAAATATTGATAAATTAAAGCACCAACAAAATCAACTTGTGGACAATTTTCAAACTCAAGTAGTGCAAATTGAATCTTTGAGAACTGAACTTTCCACTTTAAAAAATTTTGCGGGAAATGTGGCGAAGGACAGAGAGATTCTGGCACGCAAGCTAGAATTTCTTGAGAATCAGGGGAAAAAAAATAATTTGAGGTTTATTAACTTTCCCAAGTCGCCATTAATTCCAGCTATGGACATGTTAAGAAAATATTTCAGAGAAATTCTGGGTATACCGGCAGAGGGATTTCCGCCTATTACCCGAACACAGTATATAACCGGGAGAACAGTGAATCCGCTGAATCCTCAGTCACAGCAACCAGAACTTAATATTACAGAGTTTCTAGAAAACTCATTGGAACTAATTACGGAAAGAACTACTCTTATCGTTTCATTTGCACTGGAAATGGACAAAACAAATGTCTTTAAGCTTTATTTTAAATCTTTGAACAGTAAATTTCTTGGGCAAGCCATTCGAATTTTTCCAGATTTAAATAGGGAGACTCAAGCCCGTCGGCGAGAGTTTCTCGGTTTAAAATCCAAAACTTTAGCTTTGGGAGGATTGTTTAAATTAGTTTTTCCTTGTCGCTGTATAATAACATTAAAATCTGTTACATATATGTTTATGGATCCCAAGAAATTGAAGGAATTTTTGATTTCTAAAGAAAGTGTAGAATGTTCGACCCAGGTAACCCAATAGGGTGTGAGGACTCGCTGAAGTCTGGCTGCGGATTGCCTTCTTGATCCTGCTCTTATTTGTTTTCTTTTTTTTTTTTCCTAATATTTTTGCCTTGTATCTTGTCTTAAGTTGTGGTCTAAATTAAACTAATTTTTTCCATTAAGATGTGAAATTATTATATTTCTGTATCCAACATTTATTGTTTAAATAGATGGATGTTAAATAAAAAATATAATTTAAAAAAAAAAAAAAGAGAAGTCAGTCCTCTGTAACAGCTTTAAGCATCAACACGCACCATCTGCTGGCCAAACAGGAGAAATACACTTCAGACATATTTAAGACAGGAAAATATCTAATACATTTTACAGGCTTGAAACACACTGTTTCTTCACATATGCCAACTGAAATAATGTTTTACTGCAGAAGAAAATGGGACCCTGTGCTAAAATAACCCATCTTAACAGTAGCCCATTTTGATAACTCCACCCCCACCCCCCTAGTTTATGCGCTGAGCATCAGTAGATCTAAATGTAAACGGATAGCACTGGCATGGTTGCCACTTAACACATATATTCAGTGTAGCTACTTATAAGGACGGTGGCACTGAATTAAGTGTCAGTGCTGTGGCTGGCACGTAATTTCATGTGATAACCGCTGAGTTTCCGGCCTGCTATTTCTAAAGAACAAGATATCAGCCATTAAAAAAAAACAAACCCTTAAGATTTCTTCTAGCCCGTATTTTTTTTTTTTTTTTTTACAGTTTTAGTTGATTTTCAAATTGGTATTGATTATTGATGGTTTCTATTTTTTTGATATAGACATAGAGTATTTTTTATTTTGTACTATGTATGAGATGGATTGATGTATGAAGTTTTTATTTAATGGAATTCCTTCTTTCATAAGTTTTTATCATGTTGATATTAATTTTTTTCGGCAAATGTCTGAATGTTTTTTATCTGTACTTCCAGTAACCATTGCCCCTGACGCAGCCTGTATCTGTGGCGAAACATGGCCATGTTGGGCACGGAATGTTGAACTCCTGGGAGCTTTTAATTTACAAATAAAGACTGTGTTTTTACAAGGTCTGCCTCCTGGTTTTTATCTTCCACATTGAATTTTGTGGCCTGTTTGCCTTGTTGTTTTCTGACTGCTGTTTCTAATCCAGGGAAGGGCAACCTTTATACACAGAGGGGCTGCAGGAATATCAATACTTCCCAAAGTGGGTAGCAACATTACATAATGTCTGAACTGACAATGCTTCTGTGATAGATAAAATAAATAAATGAAAATGTAACTAAAAATCATGGAAACAAATTGTTAGACAGGCTATTCTGAAAATATTTGTGACATACAGTATTTAAAATCATCAAAGCTCAGGTCAATGACATTTTCTGTGTATAATTCCCATGGTCTCAGGGGTCGCATAAAGTTCAATGGTGGGGCATATAAAATTCACAGGTTGCCCACCCCTGTTCTACTCTCAAACTGTACTTGGGTTTCCAGTCATTGAGAGTTAATAAAAGATTTTAATACCTAGCCAGAAAAAGCCTTACTAGGCAAAGAAACTAGGGGGCCCTTTTACTAAGCTGCGTAAGCATCTATTCGCGCCCAACGCGCACCAAAATGGAGTTACCGCCTGACTCTTGCGGTAATTTCATTTTTGACACGCGTCCAATACATGCGTCGAAAAAATATTTTTTATTTTCGGGCGCATGTAACGGACACACGCCAAGTGGCGTTTGGCACGTGTAGGTCATTACCGCCCGGTTACCGCGTGAGTCTTTACCGCTAGGTCAGTAACTGGTGGTAAGATCTCAGATCCAAAATGAATGCGTGGCAATTTTCGTTTTGTCACATGTCCATTTTCGGGAAAAATGTTTTAAAAGGCCTTTTTTACAGGCAGGCTAAAAAATGGATCGGCGCGCACCCAAAACCCGTGATTACACTACCGCAAGCCATTTTTCAGCGCACCTTTGTAAAAGGATCTCTAGAGCTTGTGCAACTGTCCCTTCAGCTGTACGCAACTTTTGCAAATTTGATGTAGCGACTAGAGCATTACCTTCCAGTTATGCATTCTTCCATCACTTTAACCTTAACAAACAAACCATAATATGAACTGAAAAGGCTTGAGCTAAATCCAAAATGTCTGTATAGAATGCAAAAACTTGTGCAGTTTATAACAGAGCAAAAGGGATTAGGATGTGTTGGAATCCACACTCCCTGCCTCTTTGCTCTGTGATGTTCAGTGTAAGGCCTTTAGTAATGAGGGAAGGAAGAAGGGAGTAGAAGAGCCTTATCCTTATAGGGTAGTTCAAAGTGAACAGTGGTCACATACTTTTCCCTGACCTTTCCCCCAGATTAGTGGTAGAGAAGCCTGGTGTGATAGCGTTTCACATTCCTGTCGGGGTCTGACTTGTGAACAAGGTAGAGCCTGTATATGCTGTTGAGAATCAGGCAACAACTTGCATTTTAAAGAAGTGTATATATTAAAGAGAAGGTTTTAACCTTGGAAAAGGCCATTAAACTGATGTATTTCCCCCTCTGTATTATTTTCCTATTCTTTCTTGATGTTCTTTAAATTTGGGTAAGCCCAAGCTTTCATGCCTTTTAAGGGAGAGAAATTTAGGAAAACGACTGAGGAATGGAACATCAGGAATATAATTAGAGGGGTTTTCCCAGTGCTGGGATCTTGGTGTCTTCATTCACAATTACTCAGGGATTTCCCCCTATTTTCTAATCCATTCCTCATCCTGGCAATGCTACATGGAATGTCCCTGGTTGATCCTTGCATTGGGTATTCTGCTTCCCAGGTCAGCTGAGGTTAGGGATACTGCAGAGGGAGTCTTTGTCATCACACAGTGGCAACACCTAGGGGTAATTTGATAAGGAGCTACCTAGTTTTAGAGGCCAAGGCATGTAAATGGTGGTATTCTAGTCATTTATATGTGTGACTTCTTACAGAATACAGTCTAGTAATAGCAGAGGGGTATGTGCCTGTTTTGATGGTATGTACTTTGCTGGTGGGTGGGTGCGTTGTTGGAGTTTGGAAGGAGACTAGGTGGAACACACATGAATGCACGTAAATTATAGAATACTATTATTTATTTATTTGCTGCATTTGTATCCCACATTTTCCCACCTCTATGCAGGCTCAATGTAGCTTACATTATGCCGCCATGACAGTCGCCATTAGCGAAATAAGAAGAAAACAAAGTATTATTTCGATTAACGTAGATGGAATTCACGAGAATTAGAAATAAAGAAATAATTAATACATTACAAGATATGCCAAGAGTAAAATGACAATATGATTAAAGTAGCCAATTTAAGGAATTCAGTGTTGATTAGTTCTAATATAGATATGAAATGAATTTTTTATGAAGAATTCTTATTATAGGTCTTGTTAAATAAGTTCGTTTTCAGTGACCTCCGGGAAGTTGCTAGATCATGTGTTGTTTTCAAGGTATCCGGCAGTGCATTCCAACGTTGTGCGCAGATGTAGGAGAAGTTAGATGCATATAATGATTTGTATTTGAGTCCCTTGCAGTTAGGGTAGTGGAGGTTTAAGAAAGTACGTGAAGAACTTTTAGTATTTCTTGCTGGTAGGTCTTTAAGGTCTGACATATAAGTCGGGGCCTCTCCTTGTATACGTTTATATGTGGACATGGTGCAACTGGTCACGTCTAGATGTAAGTATGTTCTCTGCTACTTGAGCAAGTATTTTGTGAAAGTAAGTGCCGGCTTTTCTTTATAGAATAGGCTTTAAATACACACCATAACCAGCACCTATAGTAGGCGTCCTGTTATATTACTGTATTGGCTAGATTCTTGGCTTATCCTTGCAGGGTTTGTGAAGGAACCTTAGTGCATGATCCCCACAGAAGGACTTTGCCACAATGCAGAAATTAGGTATGTTTTGAGGAAAGGATTAGAGAGAAAATCCATGGTGATTGTGAAGGTGCCAAGATCCCACGATTTGTTCCAGTTTTGCTGGAAGCTGAAAGGAGCAGATAACATCATAAGTACATAAGTATTGCCTTACTGGGAAAGACCAAAGGTCCGTCAAGCCCAGCATCCTGTTTCCAACAGTGGCCAATCCAGGTCACAAATACCTGGCAAGATCCCAAAAAAGTACAAAACATTTTATACTGCTTATCCAAGAAATAGTGGATTTTCCCCAAGTCCATTTAATAATGGTCTATGGACTTTAACTTTTGGAAGCCTTCCAAACCTTTTTCAAACTCCGCTAAGCTAACCGCCTTTACCACATTCTTTGGCAACGAATTCCAGTGTTTAATTACACATTGAGTGAAGAAAAATTTTCTCCGATTTGTTTTAAATTTACTACATTGTAGCTTCATCGTATGCCCCCTAGTCCTAGTATTTTTGGAAAGCGTAAACAGACGCTTCACATCTACCCGTTCAACTCCACTCATTATTTTATAGACCTCTATCATATCTCCCCTCAGCTGCTTTTTCCTCAAGCTGAAGAGCCCTAGCCGCTTTAGCCTTTCCTCATAGGGAAGTCGTCCCATCCGCTTTATCATTTTCGTCGCCCTTCTCTGCACCTTTTTTAATTCCACTATATCTTTTTTGAGATGCGGTGACCAGAATTGAACACAATATTCGAGGTGCAGTCGCACCATGGAGCGATACAAAGGCATTATAACATCCTCATTTTTGTTTTCCATTCCTTTCCTATTATTACCTAACATTCTATTTGCTTTCTTAGCCGCAGCAGCACACCGAGCAGAAGGTTTCAATGTATCATCAACGATGACACCTAGATCCCTTTCTTCGTCCATGACTCCTAACGTGGAACCTTGCATAGGGGCTTTCCCATCCGATTGGCTCTCTTCTTATTTCTCTGCCCCCCCAGCTGACATCATAGGGACTTTCCCCCAGCCAGTTGGCTGTCTGCTTATTTCTCTGCCCCCCATGTGAGAACATTGACTGCTTGCTTCTCACCCCTCCCAGATGACATCATAGGGGCTTTCCCCCAGCCAATTGGCTGTCTGCCTCTATGATGTCAGCTGGGGGGGGGGGGGAAACAAGCAGACAGCCAATCGACTGGGGGAAAGCTCCTATGATGTCAGCTGAGGGGGGGAGCTTTCAGCAAGGAGGAGGAGAGTCCCAAGCCGAAGTCATTGGGGACAACCTGAGGGAAGGCAAATAAGCTGAAGGAGGAGGGTGCAGGAGGAAGGCAGAGCCAGCATCAGAGCAATTTGCTATTGATAAAAATCTCCTCCTTCTTGAAAGCCCCCCTCCCCCCACTTGTTTCTCCTCCCCTGTAAGCTGTTTTCTGCTCTCAGACAAGTTTTGCTATTGCAAAATGCAAGCAGAGTATTTCTCCCAGAAGTCACTCTCACATAATAACAGCTCCAGACCTCATAGAAAATTTTGCATGTTAAAGTAGGCGTTTCTCATTATAATACATTTGCATAGGGTTATTGTTGCCTGCTACTGCAATCGGTAAGATGGATGCAGAACCCCTTTGTGCATTACTAGCTAAATAACATGCACATTAAACTGGATAGAACCAGTCAAAATTGAAGGTTCCTAGCATAGTAAGCTTTGTGCATCAACCCCCTAGTGTGTGCCTCTTGCTTCCCCTACTCAGCCACAACCCTTCACCTGTCCCTTATATAACCAGAGGAGTAACATTTTGATAGTCACTGATTACACCACACACACACCTGAAATCCCGTTTTTTGCGATTGCTTTGAGTTCTTGGGTACTCGTGTCTGGATGTGGGTCCTTTTCAAATGAAAACTTGTACTGCCTTTTTTCCCCCCAGACTGTATTCATAGCACTATAAACGCCACACACGGTGATGTCTGGTAATGGCATTTAACAGCAATTCTCCCCAGGGCTAATGCCCTTTTAATCTACCACATCTTTTCAAGCAAGGCTATTAATGAAAGCCAGTGCAACTGAGTGGCATTTAAAGGTTTAGAATTTATATTCTAGTGGAAGGGTTTCTGAGAGGGCTGCAGTGGAGATGGGAGCCTAGTGTGTGAGAGAAAATCGTACATTTTAGAGATGGAGAAACAGGACCAGTTTGATAGGCAAGGCTGGTTCAGCCGAGAAATCTCATTCAGCTCTCACAGTCAGCTATGAGTTCAGCCACATCAACTAGTACTAGTAAGAAGCAGAAGGTATTCTCACCCCCCCCCCCCCCACAACAGTCATTATGGACTCAATCCTGGTCCAGTCTCACATTATTCAGGGCCCCTATTCCTTCAGATGCTTCAGCTGTCAGAGAGCCAGTTTCTGGGGAGCTGTCCAACCAATGAGCCTCAGTGAGCTGCCTCAGAACTACAGGTTCTAAAACTTTTTTCTGGGCTTAAGATTGCTTCGGATTCTAGGCAGGGCTGGATTCTATCTAGGCCACCGCCAGTGGAGACAGCTGGTATTGTAGGACAGATCCCTACACTGAAGTCAGCATCATTGGGGCCAGCCCATAAGACTTGAGAGAAAAGCTCTTTTGCACTTCTTCGTAATAAAGGTAAATTGAAAACTTCCAGGCAACTGAAAAAGGAAGCAAGGTAGGAGCTCTCACATGCCATAGATGCCTACTGTAGAAAAGGGGCATAACCAGACCTCTAATTTTGGGGGTGCTCATGATTTTTTTCTCTCACACTAGGCTTCCATCTCCACTGCAACGCATTCTTCTCTCCCCCCCCCCCCCCCCCCCAATGTGCTAACCATACCTTTGCTGGCATGGATGCCGAGGCTCCCCCCAGCCAAATAAATACATTGCCCCCAGCTGCTCCCTTCCTCCTCGTGCTGCTTCCAATCCTGCAGATGGCAGTGTGCCTTCAGCCGCAGATGTCAGGACTGAGCATACACGAGAAGTCCCGGTGTCAGCAGCTGAAGGCACGCCGCTGCCGTCTGTAGGAAGGAAGCAACACGAGGAGGAGGGGAGCGGTAACACTGTATTTATTTGGCTGGTGAGGCTTTGGCATCTCCACCAGCAAAGGTAAAGGGGTACTACAGTTCTGGACGGGACCCCAAGGCCCCCCCCCCCCCCCCCGTGGCTAAGCCATTGCTTTAGAAGCCACCATATTGGTCCTCTGTGGTGGGAAGGGGAGAGGAAACAATATGTTTATTTCTTGTCTCCCTCTTACGCTTAATGGGAGAGTCTGTTGACCATTTTAAGAGCTGCCCTCTTGGCTTCAAACAATTACATGTTCTCCACATATCTGTAAAATGCATAGAGGGTGCCGTATACAGACTTGGATCTTTATGTGGTTTTTCTATTATTAATAGAAAGAAAAGAGCCTGTTTTTTTATGACTATGCCTCTTCTAACCTTAGATTGAACTGATTCAGAGTATTATTGTTGTCCTGCCGTTTATCTAAAAATGAATTGCTGAAAGTATTATATTAGATCTCCAGTCACGTGGAAAGGTTGCAATACAGAACCATTTTGCCTCTTGTTAAATATTAAGAGCTTTGTCAAGATAATTGGTCAAAAATAGAGCCTGCTTTTTTATACGTCTGTAGATTATATTATTTTCAAAATGATTTTAATCTACAAGTTTTCAGCTTTTAGTAGGGTTTAATGAAGTATTATTTTAATAAGGTGTTTCGCATCACTCATGATTCACCTCAAGTTAGAGCACTTGGAATCTGCAGAGCAAATGTGGCTGAGCCTATACAGTGGTAACATTTTGCACTGTGTATAAGAGGTTATAATATAGCTAGAGGTAGGGTTATACTGGAGCAATGTAGAACGGCTGTTATATTAATATATTTGCATACAATTAAAGGACAGCAAGCTGTAGGTGGTATCTCTTAATTAAACTATTTTAATAAATGATTTTGCATAAGGTGTCTAGATAAGAATTGAGATGTATGCAAAACAAATCGGAGAAAAGTTTTCTTCACCCAACGCATAATTAAACTCTGGAATTTGTTGCCGGAGAACGTGGTGAAAGCAGTTAGCTTGGCAGAGTTTAAAAAGGGGTTAGACGGTTTCCTAAGGGACAAGTCCATAAACCACTACTAAATGGACTTGGGAAAAATCCACAATTCTGGGAATAACATGTATAGCATGTTTGTACATTTGGGAAGCTTGCCAGGTGCCCTTGGCCTGGATTGGTCGCTGTCGTGGACAGGATGCTGGGCTCGATGGACCCTTGGTCTTTTCCCAGTGTGGCATTACTTATGTACTTATGTACTTATCACCCAAGTATTTTGCAAAAGGGTAACTGAACGTGGAGCCTTTTGTAAAATATGTATATGGATGCCAGGAAATACATGTACAAGTACTGGCTCATCCAGTGTAACAGCTATTTTAGGGACCCTTTTACTAAAGGTTAGCTTGAGCTAATGGACATTAATGAGGAAAAATCCATAGTCTGTTATTGCCCCGGGATTGGTAGCATGGAATGGTGCTACTAACTGGGTTTCTGCCAGGTACTTGTGACCTGGATTGGCCATTGTTAGAAGCAGGTCACTGGGCTAGATGGATCATGAGGCTCATTTTTGAAAGAGGAAAACATTTTTAAAAAGTGTCATAAAGCAGCATTTGCACGAAAGTTTATTTATTTATTTGTTATATTTGTATCGCACATTTTCCCACCTATTTGTAGGCTCAATGTGGCTTAAATAGTTCTGGAGAGGTGGTTACAGACTCTGGTGTGAACAAATCCAAAGTGGATAGTACAATTTATAGATTTGGTGCGGTTTGTTCCGTGCGGGTTGCAAGGGTGGGATCATTCGGCGAGGGATTAAGTATTGTCCGTTACTTAAATTGTTTAGTTACATTGTTCGGTGTTTATGTTGGTTATGTGGGGTATGCCTTTCTGAAGAGGTAAGTCTTTAGGTTTTTTCATAAATTTAGGTGGTTGCTCATAGTTTTCAGGTCCTTTGGTAATGTGTTACAGAGCCGTGTGCATATGTAGGAGAAACTGGACGCTTAAGTTGATTTATACTTCAGTCCCTTGCATCTAGGGAATTGAAAGTTTAGGTACATTCTTGTTGATTCAAATGTGTTTCTCATTGGTAGGTAGATTAGTCCAGTCATGTAGCTCGGCACAAGACCATGGATTATTTTGTGAACTAAAGTACAAATCTTGAAGGCGATTCGTTCTTTGATTGGTAGCCAGTGCAGTTTTTCCACAAAGGGGTTTTGCGCTTTGAAAACTTGTTTTTCCGTAGATAAGCCTGGCTGCCGTGTTCTGGGCAGTCTGAAGTTTCTTTAAGATTTGTTCTTGACATCCCGCGTATATTCCGTTGCAGTAATCGATGTGGGTTAGTACCATTGTTTGAATCATGTTACGAAAAGTTTCCCTCGGGAAGAATTGTTTTACACGTTTGAGTTTCCACATTGTGTGGAACATTTTCTTTGTGCTGGTTTTCCAAAGTTAAGTTGTTGTCTATGGTAATGCCGAGGATTTTTAGTTTGTCTGAGATTGGGAGAGTATAATCCAGGGTATTTATGATTGTGGGGTGGTTTGTGCTGTGTTGGGATGAGAGAACGAAACGGTGTGTTTTTTCTTTATTGAGTTTCAGTTTGAATGCCAATGCCAAGGAATAGCACGTGGCCTTTAACACAAATTAGCACATGAGCCCTTACTGCCACCTATTTTGTATTATTATTATTACTACTAAAAAAGGCCCGTTTCTGACACAATTGAAACGGGTGCTAGCAAGGTTTTCCTTGGAGTGTGTATGTTTGAGAGAGTGTGTTTGAGAGTGACTGTGTGTGAGAGAGAGAGAGTGAATCTGCGAGTGTGTGTGTGACAGAGAGAGTGAGACTGGGTGCGAGTGTGTCTGTTGGAGAGTGTGTGTGTGTGCCTGGGGCCCCTCCCTCCCACCCAGTTCCAGTGTCCCCCCTTCCTCCGTGTTCCAGGGTCGTCATTCCCCCTCCCTCCCTCCGAGTTCCAGGGTCGTCCCCCCCGTTTTTTTTAGTTTTTGTACAGGTGGTGCATTCCCCCCTCCTCCCCTCTCGTTCCCTCCTCCAAGTTCGAGACCCCGCTCCCTCCCTCCCTCCCCCTGAGTTCCAGATCCCTCCCGCTGTCCAAGTTCCAGACCCCCACCTCCCTGCCTACCTCCCTCCAATTTGCAGACCCCCCTCCCTCTCTCCGAGTTCCAGAGTGACTGTGTGAGAGAGAGAGAGAGAGTGAATCTGCGAGTGTGTGTGTGACAGAGAGAGTGAGACTGGGTGCGAGTGTGTCTGTTGGAGAGTGTGTGTGTGTGCCTGGGGCCCCTCCCTCCCACCCAGTTCCAGTGTCCTCCCCTTCCTCCGTGTTCCAGGGTCGTCATTCCCTCTCCCTCCCTCCGAGTTCCAGGGTCGTCCCCCCGTTTCTTTTAGTTTTTGTACAGGTGGTGCATTCCCCCCTCCTCCCCTCTCGTCCCCTCCTCCAAGTTCGAGACCCCGCTCCCTCCCTCCCTCTCCCTGAGTTCCAGATCCCTCCCTCTCTCCGAGTTCCAGACCCCACCTCCCTGCCTCCCTCCCTCCGATTTGCAGACTCCCCTTCCTCCAATTTCCCGACCCCCCCTCAGAGTTTCTGACCCCCCCCTCGGAGTTACTGACCCCTGGACCCCCCTGCCGCGACCCTCTTGAGCCCCCCTTCCCGCCGCCAACCCTCGGGGCTTCGAAGCCCATCTGTGAAGAAAGTTACGGACACAGGCAGGCAAACGCATAGGGGTGAGAATTATATAGGACGCGTCATAATGGGTCTGGTGACATCAGCTAGGGCTTCGGAGCTCATCTGTTAAGAAAGTTACGGACACAGGCAGGCAGACGCATAGAATGTTGGAGGTGAGAATTATTATATAGGATTTGTTACATTTGTATCCCACATTTTCCCACCTTTTTGCAGGCTTAATGTAGCTTACATAGAACCGTTAACGGCGCTAGCTGATTCCGGTCTGAACAAATGCATGGTATGAATGAATACAAAGTGATATTGTGGTAGAATTAGGTACATGTATGGTAGGTACAATTGTGGGGAACTTAGGGAGGGGAAAGGGGGAAAAAGAGTCAGGTAATGTCCATTACGGTCTTTGGTTACATTGTGTCGCAAGTGTCCAGGTATTTTTATGTTGGGTCGGTGGGGTATGCTTTTCTGAACAGGTCTGTCTTTAGTGCTTTCCGAAAATTTAGGTGGTCTAGCGTAGTTTTTACTGCTTTTGGTAATGCGTTCCATAGTTGTGCGCTTAGGTAGGAAAAGGTGGATTTGTATTTGAGTCCTTTGCTGCTTGGGTAGTGGAGGTTTAGGTATGATCGTGCAGATTTTGTGGTGTTTCTGGTTGGCAGGTCGATAAGGTCTGTCATGTATCCCGGTGCCTCGCCATAGATAATTTTATGGACAGTTGTGCAGATTTTGAAAGTGATCCGTTCTTTGATTGGTAGCCAATGCAGTTTTTCTCGGAGTGGTTTGGCGCTGTCAAAACGTGCTTTTCCAAATACAAGCCTGGCTGCTGTGTTTTGGGTGGTCTGAAGTTTCTTTATGATTTGATCTTTGCATCCCGAATAGATTCCATTACAGTAATCTGCGTGGCTTAGTACCATTGACTGTACCATGTTACGAAATATTTCCCTCGGGAAGAATGGTTTCACGCGTTTGAGTTTCCAAATTGAGAAAAAACATTTTCTTTATGGAGGAATTCGCTTGGGTCTCTAGTGATAGGTTATGGTCGATTGATACTCCGAGAATTTTCAGACTGTCTGAGATAGGGAGGGTGTATCCAGGGGTGTTAATGTTTGTGGGTTTGTATGTATTGTATTGGGATGAGATGATGAGACTGTGTGTTTTTTCAGAATTGAGTTTTAGTTGGAATGTATTTGCCCATGAGTTCATGATGTAGGTGGTAAAGGCTCGCTCACTAATCTTGCACTAATCAGTTAGGGTTTTTTTTTTTTACAAAGGTGCCCTAGCATTTCTAGCTCACGCTAAATTTTAGCGTGCCTTTGTAAAAGGACCCCTTAGTGCGTGCTAACTAGACGTGCCAAGGAGGCATGCTCACTCTCTACTTCCAGGCATGCCTCCTTGGCGAAATGTTTAAAAAAAAGTTTTAGCACGCTGGTAGCGCGCTCACATGTCAAAAGTGCCATGGGCTGCCCCGTTTTAAGCTGCGGTAAGCATGCATTAGTGCTTACTGCAGCTTGGTATAAAATGCCCTCTAATAAAAATTCTATCTTTCTGTAAATTAATTTGCTGAAAATCTAATCACGCATATTGTTCCAGAGACCATGATGTCAATATTCAGCAGGATGGCATATTTTCCGCCACATTTTCCATTTGAATTAGACTGCTGAATATGCAGCCCTAAACTTAAATGGATAAGCTATCTATCAAGGTGTCCAGCCAAATATTACACGGAGGTTGGCCTAGAATTTTCAAACAATTTGTACGATTAGCTCCAGAATGAACCATACACAATGTTTTGACTATCAACCCATATTTTTCGCTCTTCTTTGTCTTACGCTGGTGATTCCATCCCTCCCCACCTCTTCCTCTGTTATTATGAAAAGCAGTTGGTAGGGCTTCTAGACGTTTGTTGGTTTTGGCAGTGCATGAATGGGAGAGGAAAAGTCATTCTAGGCATCTGTTTACAAAGTAAAAGGAAAAAAAGGAGGAGCAGTTAAAGGGAGATGGGTGTGCATTCATTCGCCTACCTGTGACCTTATTTCAACAGACAAAAACTCAGATTAAATTAAGATTTAACTCAGTAACATAGTAACATAGTAGATGACGGCAGAAAAAGACCTGCACCGTCCATCCAGTCTGCCCAAGAAGATAAATTCATATGTGCTACTTTTGTATTTGTACTGTCCTCTTCAGTGCACAGACCATATAAGTCTGGCCAGCCCTATCCCTGCCTCCCAACCACCAGCTCTGGCACAGACCCTATAAGTCTACCCAGCACTATCCCCGCCGCCCAACCACAAGCCCCGGCACAGACCGTATAAGTCTGCCCAGCACTATCCCTGCCTCCCACCACCAGCTCTGGCACAGACCGTATAAGTCTGCCCAGCACTATCCCCGCCGCCCAACCACCAGCCCCGGCACAGACCGTATAAGTCTGCCCAGCACTAGTCCCGCCTCCCACCACCAGCTCTGGCACAGACTGTATAAGTCTGCCCAGCACTATCCCTGCCTCCCACCACCGGCTCTGGCACAGACCGTATAAGTCTGGCCAGCCCTATCCCCGCCTCCCAACCACCAACCCCGCCTCCCAACCACCAGCTCTGGCACAGACCCTATAAGTCTGCCCAGCACTATCCCTGCCTCCCACCACCGGCTCTGGCACAGACCGTATAAGTCTGGCCAGCCCTATCCCCGCCTCCCAACCACCAACCCCGCCTCCCAACCACCAGCTCTGGCACAGACCCTATAAGTCTGCCCAGCACTATCCCTGCCTCCCACCACCGGCTCTGGCACAGACCGTATAAGTCTGCCTAGCACTATCCCCGCCACCCAACCACCAGCCCCGGCACAGACCGTATAAGTCTGCCCAGCACTAGTCCCGCCTCCCACCACCAGCTCTGGCACAGACCGTATAAGTCTGCCCAGCACTATCCCTGCCTCCCACCACCAGCTCTGGCACAGACCGTATAAGTCTGCCCAGCACTATCCCCGCCGCCCAACCACCAGCCCCGGCACAGACCATATAAGTCTGCCCAGCACTATCCCTGCCTCCCGGCTCCGGCACAGACCGTATAAGTCTGCCCAGCACTATTCCCGCCACCCAACCACCAGCCCCAGTACTGACCGTATAAGTCTGCCCAGCACTAGTCCTGCCTCCCAACCACCAGCCCCAGCACAGACCTTATAAGTCTGCCCAGCACTAGTCCCGCCTCCCAACCACCAGCCCCAGCACAGACCATATAAGTCTGCCCAGCACTAGCCCCGCTCTCAACCACCAGCTCTGCCACCCATTCTAGGCTAAGCTCCTGAGGATCCCTTTCTTCTGCACAGGATTCCTTTATGTTTATCCCACACATGTTTGAATTCCGTTACCGTTTTCATCTCCACCACGTCCCGCGGGAGGGCATTCCAAGCATCCACCACCCTCTCCGTGAAAAAATACTTCCTGACATTCTTCTTGAGTCTGCCCCCCTAATTTATAGTGGTGATTTAATAGAATCAAATAGAGTAGTTTGCAATGTTTGGGGTAGGCATATACTTTTGTTAGCTTCTGAAACATTTTACGACTTTAGAATAATGCACATAAATGACTCAATTATGCTTTTTCTTCACACTAGTATCCCTCAAAATAATCTGAGATTTGTAGTTCATAGTTTTCCTTCTTCTGTATCCAACAACGTTGTAAGCCTCAGAGCGATTTGAAATGGAATTCAGATGTGTAAGGGTGAGGTGAAAAGATCTGGTTTTCATGAAGCCATCAAGCTATTTAATGGTCCTGTAGAATTATTTTAAATTTTTTTTTTCAGCTGCACAGATATCTGAAGTACTAAAGCATTGCCTCTGTTTACTTTTGAAGGCCAAAGGTTTGTTGTTAAGCCTTAGAGTGGGATAATATATGTGTACGACTTTCACATCAAGCCATTAGGTTTTGTTAAACAGCAAGAAGTTGTCCGTTCACAACCATTTTTGGCTGTGCATAAATATACTGAACCTTTTGTGGCTGCCCAAATCCAGGATTTTGACATGAGTAGGTGAAATACAGAGTAAAAGCCTATTTAGGTTCTTGGCTGCCATAATGGAGTCGTACTGACTGCAGTAAATACAGTTAAATCTGGCTCTGCTAAGAAACACAAAGGAGCCCTTTTACTAAACTACGTTAAAATGTCCAATTACTGTGGCTTAACACATGATTTTACCGTGCAGTAGCTGCAAATTTTAACATGGCTTCTATTGGGGGTATTGCCAGTATCCCCAACGACCCCACGTAACCCTCTTCACCTACCAACACAGCATGACTATAATCGCACAGGACAACACGTAATCTTCATCCATTTCGACCCTCCACTTATACCTCACACGATCACTATACAACTTTGTATTTGTTATCCACCGACTGGGCAAACTCCTTGACGGTACTATGTAAGCCACATTGAGCCTGCAAATAGGTGGGAAAATGTGGGGTACAAATGCAATAAATAAATAAAGTTACTACTGCAGGACCTGCATTAACATTCAGAAGGCATGATACTTGGGGGCCCTTTTCCAAAGGCGTGCTGAAAAATGGCCTGCGGTAGTGTAGACCTCGTGTTTTGGGTGCGCGCAGAATCATTTTTCGGCGCGCGCCTGTAAAAAAATGCCTTTTTTAAAATTTTTGCTGAAAATGGACAAGCGGCAAAATGAAAATGGCCGTGCGTCCATTTTGGGTCTGAGACCTTACCGCCAGCCATTGACTTAGTGGTAAAATCTCACGCGGTAACCGGGCGGTAATGACCTAGGCGTGTCAAATGCCACTTGGCGCGCGTCCAATATTCGTGTCCGAAAATAAAAATGATTTTTTTCGGGGTCTATGCCAGAGCCGGTGGTGGGCAGCGGGACTGGTGCTTGGGAGGCAGGGATAGTGCTGGACAGACTTGTACGGTCTATGCCAGAGCCGGTGGTTGGGAGGCAGGGCTGGTGGTTGGGAGGCGGGGATAGTGCGGGGCAGACTTATATGGTCTGTGCCCCCGAAGAGCACAGGTACAAATCAAAGTAGGGTATACACAAAAAGCAGCAAATATGAGTTATCTTGTTGGGCAGACTGGATGGACCGTGCAGGTCTTTTTCTGCCGTCATCTACTATGTTTCTATGTTACCACGTGTGCCAAAAATGAAATTACCGCAAGAGCCACGTAGTAGCTGGACGGTAACTCCATTTTAGTGTACGTTGGGCGCACGTAGACACTTACGCGGCTTAGTGAAAGGGCCCCTTGATCCTGGTTAATGCAGAAGCACTAAGCATCTCTTACTTAGAAGGCAGTAGGCGGTTCCACATTAGCTCTGCTTTCTGTTTGGGTTCCCGTGTTTCAGCTTAAATGACCACCTCAAGAGATAACTATCTCGGGCAACACTTTTGGTGTCTCTTGTATTTTTACAGGACAAGAAAGCTTGTTTGCATTTATACTTTAGCGTGAAGGATTGTAGCTCTATGGGGAGGGGGATTATTTTCTATTGTGTCTAGATTGGGACTCAAATGAAACAAGAGAAATTTCTGGCTTTTCGACAGAAGGTCTTAGAGTTGGGAGCTACTTTTCAGTTGCGGTTTCCATGCAAGTGTATGATTTTCCTTGAATAATGTCAAATACGTTTTCTTTGGCCCCTCTCAGCTACAGTTCTTTTTAGACGGAAAAGGAACCACGCCATCTTGATTTCCCGGATGTAGGATATCATCATTTATTTATTTATTAGGATTTATTTACTGCCTTTTTGAAGGACATAACTCAAGGCGGTGTACAGTAAGAATGAATCAAACAAACAAACATAAGCAATAGACAATTACAGCAATAAAAATATTTAAATAACAATACAAAGTATGGCACAGTATACGTCTTCCAATATCAACACAATACGTAATAAAACATTTTAATAGACAGCATAGGGTATTAGCAAAGATGGAACATATAGATAGGTAAGGGGTAACAGAGTAACATAGTAACATAGTAACATAGTAGATGACGGCAGAAAAAGACCTGCATGGTCCATCCAGTCTGCCCAAGACAAACTCATATGTGTATACCTTACCTTGAATTTGTACCTGTCCTTTTCAGGGCACAGACCATATAAGTCTGCCCAGCAGTATTTCCCGCCTCCCAACCACCAGTCCCGCCTCCCATCAGCGGCTCTGATACAGACCGTATAAGTCTGCCCTCCCCTATCCTCGCCTCCCAACCACCACCCCCTCTTCCCCCCAACTGCTCCGCCACCCAATTTCAGCTAAGCTTCTGAGGATCCATTCCTTCTGCACAGGATTCCTCTATGCATATCCCACGCATGTTTGAACTGCATAGAGGAATCCTGTGCAGAAGGAATGGAGTAAGAGGAGTTAGAAAATATGGGGACTCATTTAAAGAAAGTTGCATATGAGGTCAGAGAGATGATAAATATTATCTCAGCTGGGGTAGGAGTGGATAAATATGTCCTGCTTCAGTAGGTGCAGCTCGTGTCATTCCTGTGTGTGTGTGTGTGTGTGTGCGTTTGTGAGACTAACAAGTTAGTTACTTCTTCCGTTAAAGGCCTGGTTGAAGAGCCGAGCTTTCACCTGGTTCCTGAAGTAGAAATAGTTTTATGTTAAGCGGAGCCTTTCAGGGAGTGCGTACCATAGTGTGGGGGCTACTCTGCCTAAAATTACGTGCGGTCATTTACACCAGCAAAAACATGGTGTAAATCCCAGCACGTAGATTTACACGCATTGGGCCATATTCTGTAACTACGCACAGAAATGTTGGAATGCCCACGAAACACCCATTTTCTTGCCCATAACCACACCCCTTTTGAATGTGCTTTACAATATAGGCGTGGTTCATTACTGAATATGCTTACAGGCATATTTTCAAAAGAGAAGGACACCCATCTTTCGACACAAATCGGGAGATGGACGTCCTTCTCCCAGGATCGCCAAAATCGGCATAATCGAAATCTGATTTTGGGCATCCCAAACTACTTTCCGTCGCGGGGACGACCAAAGTTCACGGGGGCATGTAGGAAGCATAGCGAAGGTGGGACTGGGGTGTCCTCGGCTGATAATGGGAAAAAAGAACGGCGTCCCTGACGAGCACTTGGCCGACTTTACTTGGTCCATTTTTTTTCTTGCGACCAATCTTCAAAAAGGTGCCCAAACTAACCAGATGACCACCAGAGGGAATCGGGGATGACCTCCCCTTACTCCCCCAGTGGTCACTAACCCCCCTCCCACCCTAAAAAAAAAAAACTTTTAAAATATTTTTTGCCAGCCTCTATGCCAGCCTCAAATGTCATACCCAGCTCCATCACAGCACTATGTAGGTCCCTGGAGCAGTTTTAGTGGGTACTGCAGTGCACTTCAGGCAGGCAGACCCAGGCCACCCCCCCCCAACCCATTACACTTGTGGTGGTAAATATGAGCCCTTCAAAACCCACCCAAAACCCACTGTACCCACATGTTGGTGCCCCCCCCCCCCTTCATCTCTTAGGGCTATGGTAGTGTTGTACAGTTGTGGAGAGTGGGTTTTGGGTTTTTTTTTTTGGGGGGGGGGGCTCAGCACCCAAGGTAAGGGAACTATGCACCTGGGAGCAATTTGTGAAGTCCACTGCAGTGCCCCCTAGGGTGCCCGGTTGGTGTCCTGGAATGTCAAGGGGACCAGTGCACTACGAATGCTGGCTCCTCCCACGACCAAAAGGCTTGGATTTGGTCGTTTCTGAGATGGGCATCCTCGGTTTACATTATCGCTGAAAACCGGGGACGACCATCTCTAAGGTCGACCTAAATGTTGAGATTTGGGCGTCCCCGACCGTATTATTGAAACGAAAGATGGACACCCATCTTGTTTTGGTAATCGCCCCTTCGCAAGGACGTCCTGCGAGGACCCCCTTAGGAAAACTTGGGCGCTCCGTTCAATTATGCCTCTCTTAGTGAGTTGTAAATTGTAATTATTGCCAATTAGTACTCATTATTGCTTGTTAAGTGCTGCTCTGACTTGTTAATCCAATTAAGTTACATGCGTTTTTATAGAATAAACTTTGGGTTTCCGCGTGGATCTCTAGGTGCACTATATAGAATCCGGCAGATCTATAAATGGTGCTTAGCTTTCAGTGATGATTATAGAATAGTGCTTAGAACATTATTTTCGTGACGATTTTTTCAGCGCTATTTATTAAATTTTGTCCTATCTTCATAAGTGTTTCCCATTAAACAAACAAGTAAAAAAGCACTCATATAGTCTGTACTCTCTGCTGACTGCCTAAGTGCTTATGAGTATTGGGCCCACAGTGGTTTCTGGGTTTTATTTTTCAATCATATTAATAAAAATATAGGAGAGTAAGGGTCACAATGTATTGGGCTGTGCTAGTGTAAGCGCGTGTTTTGGGCGTGCACAGATCCATTTTTCACCGTGCCTGTAAAAAAGGCCTTTTTAAAAGTTTTGCCGAAAATGGACGTCCGGCAAAATAAAAATTGGCGCTCGTCCATTTCGGGTCTGAGATCTTACTGCCAGCCATTGACTTAGGGGTAAGGTCTCAGCGTTAACTGTGTGGTAATCGTCTACATGCGTAGAATGACGATTACCGCCCGGTTTCTGCTGCGCGCCAGAAAATAAAAATTATTTTCCAGCGCGCATAGCAGACGCGCATCACAAATGAAATTACCGCAAGAGCCACGCGGTAGCTGGGTGGTAACTCCAGATTGACGCACGTTGGGCGCGTGTAGGCGCCTACATGGCTTAGTAAAAGGGCCCTCAGAGTGCCACTTCAAAGTGAACTGGTTCTGCAAGATTGGAAATCCTGGTGCTTCAGTGTTTACAACTGGAAGTTGTGACTGAAAATGAGGGAAGCACATTCCTTAAAGTTTTTGGTTCGTTAGCGTGCCTTAAAATGGCTGTCAACAGTGGCGTGCCGAGGGCGGGGTGGTGGGGGCAGTTCGCCCCGGGTGCACGTTCCCTGTTCCCTCTGCCCCGGAACAGGTTACTTCCTGTTGTGGGGCAGAGGGAGCAGAGAACCAGAGGAACCGACAGCCACATGGCTGCTCCCAGCAGGTAAGAATGCTTCCGGGGGGAGGGGGATTGAGTGATGCGCCGGGGGAAGGGTGTTGAGGGTGTTGCTGCACCGGGGGGTGTCGTGCTGCACCCAGGGGGGGACGGACGCCGCTGCACCCGGTGGGGGGAGGGGGTGCACAGCGGCGTTCTGCCCTGGGTGGCAGCCGACCAAGGATTGCCACTGGCAGTCAGCACCATTTTTTGATTGTTACTTTAGTGGAAGTGTGAGTAATTGTCTTAAAGTGTTGTCCTCGGTGTTTATGCTACTCGCTTGGCACTATTTAATTTGCTCATGTTTGAGTAGTATTTATATAATAGGACTCCTGATGAAGACTTGCTAGCCAAAACACTTCCGTTCAGGGTCCATCTCCATTCTGGGTCCATCTCCAATCAAGTCTTTGCATTTTAGTCCACATTGGAAACTGAGCACTTACCAATAAAAGGATATTTCATCAACCGTCCTGGTTCACCTGGTTGGTCATTCCCATTGTTTTTTTGTTTCAGTTAAAATATTTATTAGCACTAAATCAATGTAATGGTGTTAACCTATGAATTAATATGAGCTAAAAGCTGTTTGTGTAGCTGGGTTCAAAAAATATGTGGACAAGTTCCTGGAGAAGAAGCCCACAAACCATTGTTTAAAGGTGACTTGGGGAAATCCGCTACTTATCCTTGGGTTACACAGCAGGGGATTATCTACATTTTGGGATCCTGCCAGTTCTCCGAGGACAAGCAGGCTGATTGTTCTCACGACTGGGTGACGTCCGCGGCAGCCCCCACCAACCGGAAAGAAGCTTCGCGGGACGGTCGGCACGCAGGGCACGCCCACCGCGCATGCGCGGCCGTCTTCCCGCCCATGCGCGACCGCTCCCGCCAGTTACTTTTTTTCCGCGACTGGAGAGAGTTGTGCAATTGCCTCTCTCTCTGTTCAGCCGCCGGATTTTTCGACCGCGTTTACGCGGATCGTCGCTTTTGGATTCCCGTTCGGTTTCCTCTTTTCTTTTCTTTTGTATTGTTAAAAAAAAAAAAAAAAAAAAAAAAGGGATTTCGCGCGTGTGGAGCACGCGCTCCCCTTTTCCCTCGCTTCTAGCGGGGACGCCACGTTGCGGCCTAGTGGCCGCTCGGTCGGTTTGTTTTTTCGTGGTGTGATTTTAGCCACCATTGCCGACTTTGACTTCGCCGACGCGATTTTTCCGTCGATGTCCTCGAAGGTCCCGAGTGGATTTAAAAAGTGTGGTCGCTGCGGCCGGCCGATCTCGCAGACCGACACCCACGCTTGGTGCCTCCAGTGCCTTGGGCTGGAGCACAATCTCAAGTCGTGTGCTTTGTGTCTCGGTCTCCGGAAACGGACTCAGGTTGCGAGGCAAGTTCTACGGGACCGTCTTTTTGGAACTTGCGCCGGCCCCTCGACGTCGACCTCGACGGCATCGGTATCGAAGGCCGGTTCTTCGGTACCGGTATCGATGCCCGAGACATCGGCACCGATGGCAGCGACCCCAGGAGAACAGGTCCCGTCGGCCCGCCGGTCCGCCGGTGAGAGTGGGGTTGAGAGGCCGCGTGGGCAGTCGGCCCCGGTCACTCCCTCAGCTCGTGAGCCACGGGACCGAACCCTGTCGGACCCGGTACCTCGAGACCGAGGGGGATCGACCTCCTCCTCCTCCATGCCCTCCGGCGCCGGTGACGTGCACCGGAAAAAGGACAAAAAGCGCCGTCACCGGGAGCCCTCGGTGCACCCTGAAGAGGAGTCGACGCCGAAGCGTCATCGCAGAGAGGAGAGATCTCCGTCGGTGGTGGAGGTACCGACGCGTCGGGGTTCCGGCACCTCGGTGCCGTCTCCTGGCCCCCAGCAGCTTCTGGCACCGACACCCTTACCGGCCCCACCGCCTTTCCCGGCAGCGGGCCTAGACGAGTGCCTCAGAGCCATCCTTCCGGGGATCCTGGAAGGGCTGATGCGCCAGGCTGTGCCGGCGTCGGGGGTGCTTGCGCCCCCGACGCCGATGACTGTGGCGCCGGCGAGCTCTAGCCCGGCGCCGGGGCTGTCGACACCGCCGCCGCTTGCGGTGCCGGTCTCGACCGCCACGCAGGTGGAGTCCCCGTCGACGTCGATGGAGGGAGCTCCGTCCCCGCCGGCGCGGGAGTCCACCGCTCGACGACACCGAGACCTCGGTGCCTCGACGTCGAGCCGGGCCCGGTACCGGACTCAGCTACATGAGCTAATGTCCGATACCGAGGATGAGGACTCGTGGGGGGAAGAGGAGGACCCGAGATATTTCTCCTCAGAGGAGTCTACGGGCCTTCCCTCGGACCCCACGCCGTCACCGGAGAGGAAACTCTCCCCTCCTGAGAGTCTCTCCTTTGCCTCCTTTGTGCGGGATATGTCTATCAGCATTCCCTTCCCCGTGGTCTCTGTGGAAGAGCCGAGGGCCGAGATGCTCGAGGTCCTCGACTATCCATCACCACCTAGAGAGTCCTCCACGGTACCGCTGCACAATGTCCTGAAGGAGACGCTGCTTCGGAACTGGGTGCGACCATTAACTAACCCCACCATTCCCAAGAAAGCAGAGTCCCAGTACAGGATCCACTCTGACCCAGAGCTCATGCGGCCCCAGTTGCCCCATGACTCAGCGGTCGTGGATTCTGCTCTCAAGAGGGCACGGAGTTCGAGGGATACCGCCTCGGCGCCCCCGGGGCGGGAGTCTCGCACTCTGGACTCGTTTGGGAGGAAGGCCTACCAATCCTCCATGCTCGTGACCCGCATCCAATCCTACCTGCTCTATATGAGCATCCACATGCGGACCAATGTGCAACAGCTGGCGGACCTGGTCGATAAGCTCCCGCCGGAGCAGTCCAGGCCATATCAGGAGGTGGTCAGGCAGCTGAAGGCGTGCAGAAAGTTCCTGTCCAGGGGGATTTTTGACACCTGTGACGTGGCATCTCGTGCTGCGGCCCAAGGTATAGTGATGCGCAGGCTCTCATGGCTGCGTGCCTCTGACCTGGACAACCGCACCCAGCAGAGACTGGCTGACGTCCCTTGCCGGGGGGATAACATTTTTGGTGAGAAGGTCGAGCAGATGGTTGACCAACTGCATCAGCGGGAAACCGCTCTCGACAAGCTCTCCCACCGGGCGCCTTCAGCACCCGCCCCCACGGGCGGGCGTTTTTCCCGGGCCCGGCAGGCTGCACCCTATTCTTTTGCGAAGCGTAGGTACAACCAGCCGGCCCGAAGGCCTCGTCAGGCACAGGGACAGCCCCAGCGCGCTCGTTCCCGTCAACAGCGTGCGCCTAAGCAGCCCCCTGCGCCTCCACAGCAAAAGCCGGGGACGGGCTTTTGACTGGATCCACGGGAACATAGCCGCCCTACAAGTGTCCGTACCGGACGACCTGCCGGTCGGAGGGAGGTTAAAATTCTTTCACCAAAGGTGGCCTCTCATAACCTCCGACCGGTGGGTTCTCCAAATAGTGCGGTGCGGATACGCCCTGAATTTGGCCTCCCTGCCTCCAAATTTTCCTCCGGGAGCTCAGTCTTTCAGCTCCCATCACAAGCAGGTACTTGCAGAGGAACTCTCCGCCCTTCTCAGCGCCAATGCGGTCGAGCCCGTACCACCCGGGCAGGAAGGGCAGGGATTCTATTCCAGGTACTTCCTTGTGGAAAAGAAAACAGGGGGGATGCGTCCCATCCTAGACCTGAGAGGCCTGAACAAATTCCTGGTCAAAGAAAAGTTCAGGATGCTTTCCTTGGGCACCCTTCTGCCAATGATTCAGAAAAACGATTGGCTATGTTCCCTGGATTTAAAGGACGCATACACTCACATCCCGATACTGCCAGCTCACAGACAGTATCTCAGATTCCGCCTGGGCGCACGGCACTTTCAGTATTGTGTGCTGCCCTTTGGGCTCGCCTCTGCCCCACGAGTGTTCACAAAGTGCCTCGTGGTGGTAGCGGCCTACCTGCGCAAGCTGGGAGTGCACGTGTTCCCATATCTCGACGATTGGCTGGTCAAGAACACCTCGGAGGCAGGAGCCCTCCGGTCCATGCAGTGCACTATTCAACTTCTGGAGCTGCTGGGGTTTGTGATAAATTACCCAAAGTCCCATCTCCAGCCAACTCAGTCTCTGGAATTCATAGGAGCGCTGCTGACTTCCCAGACGGCTCAGGCCTACCTTCCCGAAGCGAGGGCCACCAATCTCTTGGCCCTGGCTTCGCAGACCAGAGCGTCTCAGCAGATCACGGCTCGGCAGATGTTGAGACTTCTGGGTCATATGGCCTCCACAGTTCATGTGACTCCCATGGCTCGTCTTCACATGAGATCTGCTCAATGGACCCTAGCTTCCCAGTGGTTCCAAGCCACCGGGAATCTAGAGGATGTCATCCGCCTCTCCACCAGTTGCCGCACTTCACTGCTCTGGTGGACCATACGGACCAATTTGACCCTGGGACGTCCATTTCAAATTCCGCAGCCCACGAAAGTGCTGACAACGGATGCATCTCGCCTGGGGTGGGGAGCCCATGTCGATGGGCTTCACACCCAGGGTATGTGGTCCCTCCAGGAAAAGGATCTGCAGATCAACCTCCTGGAGCTCCGAGCGATCTGGAACGCACTGAAGGCTTTCAGAGATCGGCTGTCCTGCCAAATTATCCAAATTCGGACAGACAATCAGGTTGCAATGTATTACGTCAACAAGCAGGGGGGCACCGGATCTCGCCCCCTGTGTCAGGAAGCCGTCGGGATGTGGCGCTGGGCATGCCGGCACAGCATGCTTCTCCAAGCCACGTACCTGGCAGGCGTAAACAACAGTCTGGCCGACAGACTGAGCAGAGTCATGCAACCGCACGAGTGGTCGCTCCATTCCAGAGTGGTACGCAAGATCTTCCGAGAGTGGGGCACCCCCTCGGTGGATCTTTTCGCCTCTCAGACCAACCACAAGCTGCCTCTGTTCTGTTCCAGACTTCAGACACACGGCAGGCTAGCGTCAGATGCCTTTCTCCTTCATTGGGGGACCGGCCTCCTGTATGCTTATCCTCCCATACCTTTGGTGGGGAAGACCTTACTGAAACTCAAGCAAGACCGAGGCACCATGATTCTGATAGCGCCCTTTTGGCCCCGTCAGATCTGGTTCCCTCTTCTTCTGGAGTTGTCCTCCGAAGAACCGTGGAGATTGGAGTGTTTTCCGACTCTCATTTCGCAGAACGACGGAGCGTTGCTGCATCCCAACCTTCAATCCCTGGCTCTCACGGCCTGGATGTTGAGGGCGTAGACTTCGCTGCGTTGGGTCTGTCTGAGGGTGTCTCCCGGGTCTTGCTTGCCTCTAGGAAGGATTCCACTAAAAAGAGTTACTTTTTCAAGTGGAGGAGGTTTGTCGTCTGGTGTGAGAGCAAGGCCCTAGAACCTCGTTCTTGCCCTGCACAGAACCTGCTTGAATACCTTCTGCACTTATCGGAGTCTGGCCTCAAGACCAACTCAGTAAGGAGTCACCTTAGTGCGATTAGTGCTTACCATTATCGTGTGGAAGGTAAAGCCATCTCTGGAGAGCCTTTAGTCGTTCGATTCATGAGAGGTTTGCTTTTGTCAAAGCCCCCTATCAAGCCTCCTACTGTGTCATGGGATCTCAACGTCGTCCTCACCCAGCTGATGAAACCTCCTTTTGAGCCACTGAATACCTGCCATCTGAAGTACTTGACCTGGAAGGTCATTTTCTTGGTGGCAGTTACTTCAGCTCGTAGGGTCAGTGAGCTTCAAGCCCTGGTAGCTCATGCTCCATATACCAAATTTCATCACAACAGAGTAGTGCTCCGCACCCACCCAAAGTTCCTGCCGAAGGTGGTGTCGGAGTTCCATCTTAACCAGTCAATTGTCTTGCCAACATTCTTCCCCAGGCCGCATACCCGCCCTGCTGAACGTCAGTTGCACACATTGGACTGCAAGAGAGCATTGGCCTTCTACTTGGAGCGGACACAGCCCAACAGACAGTCCGCCCAATTGTTTATTTCCTTCGACCCTAACAGGCTAGGGTCGCTGTCGGGAAACGCACCATCTCTAATTGGCTAGCAGATTGCATTTCCTTCACTTACGCCCAGGCTGGGCTGACTCTTGAGGGTCATGTCACGGCTCATAGTGTCAGAGCCATGGCAGCGTCGGTGGCCCACTTGAAGTCAGCCACTATTGAAGAGATCTGCAAGGCTGCGACGTGGTCATCTGTCCACACATTCACATCTCATTACTGCCTCCAGCAGGATACCCGACGCGACAGTCGGTTCGGGCAGTCGGTGCTGCAGAATCTGTTTGGGGTGTAAATCCAACTCCACCCTCTAGGACCCGAATTTATTCTGGTCAGGCTGCACTCTCAGTTAGTTGTTCTTCGTAGGTCAATTTCTGTTGTACCCTCGCCGTTGCGAGGTTCAATTGACCTGGGTTATTGTTTTGAGTGAGCCTGAGAGCTAGGGATACCCCAGTCGTGAGAACAAGCAGCCTGCTTGTCCTCGGAGAAAGGGTATGATACATACCTGTAGCAGTTGTTCTCCGAGGACAGCAGGCTGATTGTTCTCACCTACCCTCCCTCCTCCCCTTTGGAGTTGTGTGTTTCATTTTTTGCTAGTCATTCAACTGGCGGGAGCGGTCGCGCACGGGCGGGAAGACGGCCGCGCATGCGCGGTGGGCGTGCCCTGCGTGCCGACCGTCCCGCGAAGCTTCTTTCCGGTTGGTGGGGGCTGCCGCGGACGTCACCCAGTCGTGAGAACAATCAGCCTGCTGTCCTCGGAGAACAACTGCTACAGGTATGTATCATACCCTGTACTTGTGACCTGAAATGGGCAGGGTTAGAAACAGGACAGTGGGCTTGAGGGACCTTTGATCTGACCCTAACAAACAGGCATCACACACTTGGCAGCCATTTTGTCAGCACTGGCTGCAACAGCTGCTGTGGAGATCACGTCATATCTTCTTTTAATATTTTTAATAAACAGCATTTCTTCAGCAAATTGACACTTTTTTTCCTTTTCAAAACAGATTTCAACTATGTCTGCAGAGCAATGGAATGTGTCTGGAAGTTATTCCCACACAAGAAAATGTTATTATTTATTAATATATACGTATATATAGCTCTGTGTGTATATATCTCTATATATAGTTATGACTTTATCTGTTTAGAAGATGTGGAATCTAGCTCTAAATAGCCGGATTCCACATTAAAAATGTGAGAAACATAACTCTCATCAAAGAAACAAACTTCAGCAAGAGCTTGAAAATGTTAGCTGTGCCAAGGGAGTGACTGTTGTGGGCTTTTTTTGATTTTGTTAGCTGTGTCTTAGTTATGATGTAAAGAAGCTGGTTTGAGGAACCCCTGAATCAGGGGCGTATCTGGAATCCGGCGGTAGGGGGGGCCACAGCCAGAGAGGGGGGGCACATTTTTGCCTCCCCCCCCCCCCCCGCCGCCGCCGCCGCCGCCGCCGCCGCCTCTCTCCACCCCCTCCCCGCCGTCAACCCTCCCCCGCTGCTTACTTTTGCTGGCGCCGAGGTCCGACCCGCAATCTCCGTTTTTCGTCTTCCTCCGTGGCCATGCTTCCAGGAAGTAACGCTGCAGTGCTGATTCGTTGAATCCAGTTCGACGTCTGACGTCAGACGCCGAACTGGATTCAACGAATCAGCACTGCAGCGTTACTTCCTGGAAGCATGGCCACGGAGGAAGACGAAAAACGGAGATTGCGGGTCGGACCTCGGCGCCAGCAAAAGTAAGCAGCGGGGGAGGGTTGACGGCGGGGAGGGGGGCCAGGGCGAAATCTGCGGGGGCCCAGGCCCCTGTGGCCCCACGCAGATACGCCCCTGCCCTGAATACTGAACTTCTGCATTTAAAATAAAATTAAAAGAGCAGGCAGGGTGCGTGCCCAGAGTAATGCATGAGCAGGCCCAGCATTTGAATTTGTAGATTTTTAGAGCCTGTTCTTTTGTGGAATTCAGCCCAAGGGTTTTCATAAAGACGACAACAGCAGGAAGAAGGTTGCGCTGATAATCACAAATAAAAAGAAAATGGTAACGATACATTTCCTCGTCGTTGTTTTATAGTTTATGGCGTGAGGAATGTTATTTTCTTTGATCCAAGACAGCTTGTGGATTTTTTTTTAAGTGCAAGGGAGGAACCAGCTTTTCTTGGAGTGGTTACCCGAATTAAGGGATTCTTTTACTAAGCCGCGCTAAAATGTGGCCAGCGCTGCAGTAAGTGCGTGGGTTTCCCGTGCGTTATGGCCACTTTTAGCAAGCAGTAAAGTGTCCGCTTTTGTTTTTTTTTTTTGTAATAGCCGTGCGCTAATTTCCCCATTAGCGTGTGGCCATTACCTCTGGAAGCCCATATCACCACCTATTTAGGAGGCGGTAAGGGCTCCTGTGCTACTTCCACACTAATTGGGTAGCATGTGATACATATAACTCAAGACTACCTCTACTTCAGGAAGCAGGTGAAAGCTCGGCTCTTCCCCAAGCCTTTAATACATAGGTAACTGATTGCTGCACACACTGTAACTTAAGTACATAAGTACTTAAGCATTGCCACACTGGGTCAAACCAAAGGTCCATCAAGCCCAGCATCCTGTTTCCAACAGTGGCCAATCCAGGTCACAAATACCTGGCAAGATCTCAGAAAACTCAATACATTTTATGCTACTTATCCCAGAAGTAAGCAGTGGATTATCCCCCAAGTTAATTTAATAATGGTCTATGGAATTTAGGAAGCCGTCCAGACACTTTTTAAACCCCGCTAAGCTAACTGCCTTTACCACATTCTCTGGCAATGAATTCCAGAGTTTAATTACATGTTGAGAGAAGAAAAATTTTCTACGATTCGTATTAAATTTACTACTTCGTAGCTTCATCGCATGCCCCCTAGTCCTAGATCACTTCCTTATCTCTTGCTTAACTATTCAACAAACTTGCCGTGACTTTAACTAACCATCAAATTATCCCAACTGACTCTGTACTTTGCATCTTGTTCCCATCATATATCTTCTCTTGGCCCTTCAGCTATATGGTAAGCTGTATTACAGAAACTTTTTAGCATCTTATCTAAGTTAGTTGAATGTTCTAGTTCTAATGTATGTTTATTAGGTGTATTATTAGTAGTGGAGGAGTGGCCTAGTGGTTAGGTTGGTGGACTTTGGTCCTGAGGAACTGAGTTCAGTTCCTGGCACAGGCAGCTCCTTGTGACTCTGGGCAAGTCACTTAACCCTCCATTACCCCATGTAAGCCACATTGAGCCTGCCATGAGTGGGAAAGCGTGGGGTACAAATGAAACAAAAATAAAATAATGCTAATATTGTATTATATCTCTGGTATTTGAATTCCAGTGCTGTTAAATGTATACATTTTTGATACTGAGTTCTATTATTAGCTTTTAGTTTACTGTTTTCAAGTTTACCTCATTTATTATATTTATTCTTGGTTATTTTACTATTGTTATGCTGTTAACAAAATTATAAGTTTTATGTTAAACTGTACCTACTGAACACTGCCTTAGGTGAATCTCTTCATAAAGGCAGTTAATAAATCCCAATAAATAAAATAAAATAAATAATGTGCCCTTGCTACCCGATTAGTACAGGCACTCTTACTCTCTGCCCCCCAGATGGGCCTCCTGCGCTGGAGAATAAAAAATATTTTTCAGCTCAGGATTAGCTTGGGCTAAGAAGAACACTACTACTACTACTATTTAGCATTTCTATAGCGCTACAAGGCGTACGCAGCATTGCACAAACATAGAAGAAAGACAGTCCCTGCTCAAAGAGCTTACAATCTAATAGACAAAAAATAAAGTAATCAAATCAATTAATTAACACTACTGCCGGACACCTCAACGAGTTCCGTGGTAGTGCTCTTTTACCGCAAGGTAGACCCACAGTGGGCCCACTTCGCCCTACTAAAAAGGGCCCCTAAATTCTTAACCAGCTGCTTCAGACCTTCCGTGCATCTTCTTGGTTCCAAATATTGGGGGCTAAAATGAAAGTCTTTCCCTCTATATTGGTTTCTTTTGTTCTGTGTTTCTAAATCATTTTTTTTGTTACATTTGTAGCCCGTGCTTTCCCACTCATGGCAGGCTCAATGCGGCTTACATATTGTATACAGACACTTATTTGTACCTGGGGCAATGGAGGGTTAAGTGACTTGCCCAGAGTCACAAGAAGCTGCCTGTGCCTGCAGTGGGAATTGAACCCAATTACCCAGGAGCAAAGTCCACCACGCTAACCACTAGGCCACTCCTCCACTAGGAGCATTCCATGTAGAAGCCTGCCCTTGCAGTCGCGCAGGCTTCTGTTTCTGTGAGTCTGACGTCCTGCACGTACGTGCAGGACGTCAGACTCACAGAAACAGAAGCCTGCGTGGCTGCAAGGGCAGGCTTCTACATGGAATGTTGCTAGTGGAATAGCAACATTAACATTCCATGTAGAATCTCCAATAGTAGCAACATTCCATCTAGAATCTCCAATAGCAGCAACATTCCATGTAGAATCTGAAATAGGGAAAGGGAACTGGGACTTGATATGCTGCCTTTCTGTGGGGTTTACATAGTATATACAGGTACTTATTTGTACCTGGGGCAATGGAGGGTTAAGTGACTTGCCCAGAGTCACAAGGAGCTGCCTGTGCCTGAAGTGGGAATTGAACTCAGTTCCCCAGGAACTGAGTCCACCACCCTAACCACTAGGCCACTCACCTCCAATATTTGAGTTTGTTTTCTTGAGTTTATTGAAGTTTATCAGCGTGACCTACATACATATAGCGCGGAGGTTGGGCTACAGAGGCTTTTTCCCTTTCTCATATTTTGCACTCCACAGGAATAGTATAGTATATTCAGTACTTTGCAGTTATACAAAACAGTTCCAGAACACATCAGTAATAAGAAAAAAAAATAGAAATAATCACAATTAAAATCACAACCTCTTTCCAAACAAAGAATGCCTTCAGCAATTTAGAAAATCTCTAGTTGTCTGGCTTTAACTGGAAAGACAAAGGCGAAGCATTCCAAAGAGCTGATAGAAAACGTTGAAAGGTAGATTTCCTAGTTGATTCCAATTTAATCAGAGGAGAAGGTTGACTAACCAGTAAAACCTGTTGCAAAGACCGCAAACAGGCAAACCAGTGCAAAAGGTCAGTAAAATATTGTGACCCTAGACCATGCAGACACTTATAAACAATGGAATGGCTCTTAAAAACAATTCACTGCTTCACTGGAAGCCAGTGCTTCCAGTGCAATGGGATCCCCATAATACCTTTTACTGCTGTATTTAGTTATAACAGCAGTCACCTTAATTTAGAATCCGGGCATGAATAGTACAAGGAGTTTGACAGAGCTGCTGCAATACCAGATGACCCTTGAACCACTCGTGAAATCTGCTGATTCAAGTTATCTTCTGCCTTTTCAATCTAAAGAACGTAAGAGCAAGATTAAAATAACAAAATCTAAGTAAAATGGATCATCAACACAATAATGAATCCCATACTCTGCAATCCTCCTCCCAGTATCCCCTCCCCCCCACACCTCCATACATTCCTAATCATAGTCCTAATGTGACCAGCTATCCTCTACTCCTTGAGCAACCAAGTTTTCAACAGCTTATGAAAGTACATTATAAGCCCCATTTTGCATCATACATCGAGAGAGGAATTGAAATGTCCAGGCCAGGGCATTCACAGTTCCCCCTGGTACTTTACAATAGGATCTGCTGAACAAGGAGCTTTTTGTAAAATACATACAGGGATGCCGGCAAATACACACGTGTTTGCAGGCACGCACAGTGCTAGCAGCCATCTCAGAAACATAGACATGCACAAAAAGAACAGCAGCAGTTGGAATCTTCTACGTACAATATGCATCATCCGCCGGATTCTGTATATGGCGCCCAAAACATTAACATATCGATTCTTGTATACTGTATCAATACAACAAGGTTGTAACGGGGATGGGACGACTTCCCTAAGAAGATAGACTAAGGAGGCTAGGGCTTTTCAGTTTGGAGAAGAAACGGCTGAGGGGCGACATGATAGAGGTATATAAAATAATGAGTGGAGTGGAACAGGTGGATGTGAAGCGTCTGTTCACGCTTTCCAAAAATACTAGGACTAGGGGGCATGCGATGAAACTACAGTGTAGTAAATTTAAAACAAATAGGAGAAAGCTTTTCTTCACCCAACGCATAATTAAACTCTGGAATTCGTTGCTGGAGAATGTGGTGAAGGCGGTTAACTTGGCAGAGTTTAAAAAGGGGTTAGACGGTTTCCTAAAGGACAAGTCCATAAACCACTACTAAATGGACTTGGGAAAAATCCACAATTCCAGGAATAACATGTATAGAGTGTTTGCACGTTTGGGAAGCTTGCCAGGTGCCCTTGGCCTGGATTGGCCGCTGTCGTGGACAGGATGCTGGGCTTGATGGACCCTTGGTCTTTTCCCAGTATGGCATTACTTATGTACTTATGTACAGTTAGAAGAATTGCATTAGACTCAAGAATAGGTCATTAAAAATAAATAAATAAAAGCACATAGAATACAAATCTCAGCAATTAAAAAAAATTATGAATAACATTAAAAATAAATATGATGTAAGTAACTTCCAAAACTGTAAGTAATTAGTCACAGTCCTAATGGTAGAAGGCAGAGTGTTCCACATGGAGACCACAACCAATGTGAATAATTTATTGGCTGTTTAGACCAAAAGAGGTCTAAAAAGAAAGGAATCTGTAATTTATTCACATGAGTGAGCCTAGTAGTAGTCCAACAAGGTTGAACACAAATTAAAGTCAACAAAAATTCATGGCTGAGTCCATTCAAGTAATTGAGTAATGAGCTGTTAACTAGCAATAATTTAGTGCTAACAACCAATTATTGCAGTTAATTGGTTCCAATTAGGATTTGTGTGCGCATCCTAAGCACTACAAAGATCTGCATGCAAATCTTTTAGGGGCCCTTTTACTAAGGCACGTAGGCGCCTATGCGCATCCAATGCGCATCAAATTGGAACTACCGCCCAGCTACCACATGCCCCGGGTGGTAATTCCATTTTTGATATGAATCCAAAACACGCGGTAGAAAATATTTTCCATTTTCTACCACGTAGCGCTTACCCGGCGGTAATCAGCAGTTTACACGCACTGACACTTACCGCCCAGTTAGCTTGTGAGACCTTATCATTAACTCAGTGGGTGGCAGTAAGGTCTCAGGCCAAAAATGGATGTATTCTGGTTTTAATTTTGCCGCACGTTCATTTTCGGCCACCAAAAATAGGCCTTTTTTGCAGTGGAGATGGAAGCCTAGTGTGAGAGCACCCCCAAAATTAGAGGTCTGGTTATGCCCCTTTTCTACAGTAGGTATCTATGGCATATGAGAGCTCCTACCTTGCTTCCTTTTTCAGTTGCCTGGAAGTTTTCAATTTACCTTTATTCCTGATGCCTTCAAACATGCCGTAGTCATACCACTCCTTAAAAAAACTTCATTGGACCCTACCTGTCCTTCCAACTATCGCCCCATCTCCCTCCTCCCTTTCCTATCCAAGATACTTGAACGTGTTGTTCACTGCGTTCTTTCCTCTCAAGCTATTCTTGATCCACTTCAATCTGGCCTTCGCCCCCTTCATTCCACTGAAACAGCACTTGCTAAAGTATCCAATGACCTGTTCCTGGCCAGATCCAAAGGCCTCTATTCTATCCTCATCCTTCTCGATCTATCTGCTGCTTTTGGCACTGTTGATCACGGCCTACTCCTTGATACGTTGTCCTCACTTGGATTTCAGGGCGCTGTTCTTTCCTGGTTTTCTTCTTATCTCTCCCATCGTACCTTTAGTGTATATTCTGGTGGATCCTCCTCCACTTCTGTCCCACTGTCAGTTGGTATACCTCAGGGATCTGTCCTGGGACCTCTTCTTTTCTCCATCTGTACTTCTTCCCTTGGTACTCTGATCTCATCCCATGGTTTTCAGTACCACCTTTACGCTGACGACTCCCAGATCTACCTCTCCACACCAGAAATTTCAGCAGGAATCCAGCCCAAAGTATCAGCCTGCCTGTCTGACATTGCCGCCTGGATGTCTCTCCACCATCTGAAACTAAACCGCGGCTTAGTAAAAGATCCCCAAAGTTATTTAAAAGGGAAAAATGTACTTTAAACTACCTCAGCTGCACACAGACTAGAATGTTATCTCTTGCCCCTCCTTTTTCCTCCCAGTACTGATTAGGCTGCCTGTATTTCTGTTGTGACTGGAAGAAAAAAAGAGAGAATGTTTTCCTGTCCTAGTTCCTTTGGAGAACTGTATTGGGTGAGAAGTTCTATTCAAGTTCTTCTCAGGCAAAGTGAATACTGCTAACTGAGCTCCTTTCTTATGTCTTCATACCTTCCGTAATTGGGCTTAATCGCCCTATATTTGCAAACGGTTGTCTAGTTAAATCTTTCAGAGAAATCAAGGAGAACCGCATACCGGTAAGACCGGTTGCTTACGGAGACGTTCTGAAAACACACTTTTCTGTGAATCAGGTTTGTCATCTTTTTCCAGTCAAACATTCTAACTGCTGAGGATGTGCGGTCAGATGGTTGACCCCGAGGTGGCTGCTTTCGGATGTATCTGAACCATTTTTATTACTGTAAAAGCATCCTGGGGTCATCTTTGTGTGAGAAGAGCTCTGCAGAACTGATTACTGCTGTTATTAGTTTTATTCATACTTTTAAAGAACAGAAGAGGGTACCTCGTACGCTTTTTTTTTTCATGTCTGTGTATGTGTGTTAATCTTGTCAGACATTTTAGCTTCAAATAATGAATCAAAATAGTAACATAGTAGATGACGGCAGAAAAAGACCTGCACGGCCCATCTAGTCTGCCCAACAAGATAAACTCATATGTGCTACTTTGAGATTGCTTTTGAACATCCCACAGATTCTGGAATAGTGGGAAACTGTACAAAACTATACAAAATACAGCAGCCAGACTCATATTTGGGAAAGCGAAATACGAAAGCGCCAAAGCCCTAAGAGAGAAACTACACTGGCTCCCACTAAAAGAACGAATTGCGTTCGAAGTTTGCACCCTGGTCCACAAAATCGTTCACGGGGAAGCCCCGACCTATATGTCAGACCTTATAGACTTGCCTACCAGGAATGCAAAGAGATCAGCACGCACATTCCTCAATCTCCATTACCCCAACTGCAAAGGACTAAAATATAAATCCACATAGACGACCAGTTTCTCATACATCTGCACGCAGCTATGGAACGCACTACCGAAGCCCATAAAAATAACGCAAGACCTAACTATCTTCCGAAGGCTACTGAAAACAGATCTGTTCAAGAAGGCATACCATAAACACCCATCTTAAACACCAAAAAATAAGACTTTACACGACATAGACATAATTGAAATCTTATCACTTGACTTGACTCCTTACCACTAATGAATAAGCATAACCACTTCAATCTCTATGTCGAATATGGTCTCTCCATAGTCGATGACCTAAAGAATGATACAACCCAATTTCGTACTCGGGAACGTTCATGTATTACCATAATTTATTCTTCCTTAACATATACATGCACATGATATATATCTATACCATGATCTGTTCACGTATGTTATGTTACATGTATGTTACCATGTATGTATGCAACTTAACACATTGCCATTTGTAATTCTGTTACCCGGAAATGGCAACCGCCATTACGGCAAATGTAAGCCACATTGAGCCTGCAAATTGTTGGGAAAATGTGGGATACAAATGCTACAAACAAAATGAATAAATATAATAGGAGAAATTAGGTCTTACCTGATCATTTTCTTTCTATTAGTCCTTCCCACTGTTCCAGAGGTTTCTGAGATGTTGTCAGCGCAACGTAATGGATCAAATAACAGCTGTCACATTGCATGGTGCTTTCTGCATATCTCTTGATCTCTACAAGTTGTCCAGAGATGACAGAAGCCCACACACGTTTGCTCATCCGGTTAGTGTTAGGTTAGCGAATTGTTTAAGGTTGTTGTGTTTATTCTGAGTTTCTCCTTACTGCTTATCTGCATAAATACGAAGGAACTGGACTGGATGCCAACAGAGATGTGTCTCAGCTCAGTGTTGAGTTCTCTCGTCTCCACCTGCTAGACTTATCCCAAAGGTTCTAGAATAGTGGGAAGGATTAATGGAAAGAAAATGATCAGGTATGACTAATATCTCCTTGGAGTTCCATTCCTTAGAGAGTTCTTGTGTTTGTCTTTTGTGAGCCGTCTCACCTTTTCTTAGTGTGGCAAGCAATGCTTCTGTGGAGGTGTGCCCCGCCCCCACCTAAATGCGGATGGAGAGTCTTAGTTGTGTGATCCCCTTGGCCTCTGTTCTTTGAAATTGAGAGGTGTTCAAGGATTTCTAAAATCTTCTCAGAATGAAGTCTGATATTCCTTCAGATAGCCTCAGTCTTTTCTTTCAGTGTAGGAGAAAGGCAGCTATCAGGCAAACTATTTCAGATAATTAGCTAGGAATTTTGCAGCATTTAGACCTTTGTAGCTACAGTGTTACCGATGATTATCCCTTTAAATTTTACTAACGGGTCCAGATTATAGATCTTGTAGAAGGGCATCAACATGTCGTTAAAATGATGTGAATTAAACATTCATACAGAACAGTCCCATTTCCCTTTCCCTTTCCCTATTTGAGATTCTAAATGGAATGTTCAGATTCTGTTGCTACTATTGGAGGTTCTAGATGGAATGTTGCTACTATTTGAGATTCTAGATGGAATGTTGCTATTCCACTAGCAACATTCCATGTAGAAGCCTGCCCTTGCAGATCAACAACGCGGCCGCGCAGGCTTCTGTTTCTGTGAGTCTGACGTCCTGCACATACGTGCAGGACGTCATACTCACAGAAACAGAAGCCTGGGCGGCCGCATTGCTGATCTACAAGGACAGGCTTTTACATGGAATGTTGCTGGTGGAGTAGTAGCCTAGTGCTTACTACAGTGGACTTTGATCCTGGGGAACTGAGTTCAATTCCCACTGCAGCTCCTTGTGACTCTGGGCAAGTCACTTAACCCTCCATTGCCCCAGGTACAAAATAAAGTACCTGTATATATGTAAACCGCTTTGAATGTAGTTGCAAAATACCACAGATAGGTGGTATATCAAGTCCCATTTCCCTTACCCTTACATTCTGCTTGCAAATTCCATGTCTATACTCATGTGATAATTGCACTTTAAGTACAAGGTTACTGGTTTCGTGGCACCTTACAAGCAGGGTTTTGGGTCGCCAGCTAGCACTGTTCTTATACAGAGGCTCTTTTACTAAGCTGCAGTAAGCAGTAGCGCGTGCTTACTGCAGGTTAAAATGGACAACCGCAGGGCGCACACTGAGGAGTCCCACAGTCATTTTGGGATCGGCGTGTGCTTCCCACATTCTAAAAAAATAGAATTTTTTTTTTTTAGTGCTGAGAGTGTATCTGGGGACAAAGAGTAGGAATGTAGTATGCTAATTGGTTAGCACAGATACATCGCTGCACGCTAACCGATTAGCACGTGGTTACCGCATGAGTCTTTACTGCCTAGAAAATAGGTGTCAGTAAGGGCTTACGCACTAATGGCCATACGCTAATGGGGAAATTAGTGCCTGGCTATTAAGTCAACAGTAATACACCTACATTTGGGCATGCGCAATTAGGCCATGTTAGAGGCAGGTGTACTTGCCTGTATTCTGTAAATTTTACATACAAGCGGGAGATGTCACCCGTGCCGCTCCCCCTGCATTTGCACTCTAAAGTTACAGAATACTGCTGAGTGCATGCCTTGCACTTAGGTGCATAACTTACAGTACACCGCCTTGAGTGAATTCCTTCAAAAAGGCAGTAAATAAATCCTAACAAATAAAATAAGTAAGTAAATAATAGGAGTAATGGCAAACGGGGCCATTTTACCGCCACGCAAAAAGCGGCCTCAGTGCACGGGAAAAACCCACGCTGGGGATAGCACTAACCACTTTTTAGCACAACTTAGAAATTGCAAAAAAGAAAAAAAAATGCAGTTCAATTGTCTATGTGCTTTATTCGGAAGGAACCTTTTCCCATGCTGTACCTTTGGAAAACGTTTTCTTTGTTTTTGCTTTTTTTTTTTAGATATATACAGTATATATATAATTATTATTATTAACTAAGGTTCCACGGTAGTAGTGAAATGAAGAGGCACTGAGATGAAATGAGAGAAATGTACCTACCAAAACACTTCTCCCTTCTTGGCAGTGGATAAACCACTGGAATCTGCAGTATTGCAGAAGGTGTGGGGGGAGGGGTGGGGGCTAACTGGATGGACAATGTGGTCTTTGTCATCATGCTGTTTCTGCTTCTGATCCATGAATGGCAGCTGCTTTATAAACTACACTGACTGGGTGCTTAAAAGGTATTTTCTAACAATAAAATGACCCCAAACCTGAAATATACACTGAAATTTTCAGTTGCAATTACTACTAGTGTGTCTTGGCCTTAGGATCCAAAACAGTCTTGCTTATTGTAAGCAATGAAATTACGACAGCAGCCATTCCTTTCTACCTACCAAAGCTTTTTGTCTCTTGTATTTTTTGGTTGGAGAAAAAAGCTAATGTATTTATTTGTAAGAAATATAAATGCTTATTGTTGTGGAAAGTTACCCAGTGTCTTGCAAGTGGACTATTGATGTAAGTGACAAACCTAGGTCCCTGTTTACTAAGCTGCGCTAGAGGCGTGTTAGCGTTTTTAGCGCGCGCTAAGCACTAGCATGTGCTGACCTTGTAGATGTTCATAAACTTCCTATGGGCGTCTACATGGTTAGCGAGAGCTAATTTTAAGCAAGCGCTAAAAACATCCTAGCGCACCTTAGTAAACAGGGCCCCTAGTGAAGCCTACAAAAATTGGAGCCGTTTTACTAAAGCTTAGTGCGTGATGACGGACAAGGGGCGTAGCCACGGGTGGGCCTTGACGGGCCCAGGCCCAGCCACTTTTGCTCCAGGCCCGCCCAGCTTCTTCTGCCCGCTCCCCCCGTCTACGTGGTCTGCTCACTTTTACTGCCCTGAAGCGCCGTTCTCCCTCCAGCACCGGCGATTCCCATAGCCAGCCTTCTGCCAGCGCGCGTCGTCGGGGCCTCTTCTCAGGCGCGTCTCGCCTACTCTGCAACTTCCTGCTTCCCACCTTTGCGGAAAACAGGAAGTTGCAGAGTAGGCGGGAGACGCGCCTGAGAAGAGGCTCCAACGCCGCCCGCTGGCAGAAGGCTGGCTATGGGAATCGCCGGTGCTGGAGGAAGAACGGCGCTTCAGGTCAGTAAAAATGACCAGAACTGACCATGTGCAGGGGGCTGTCGTGGGGGGGGGGGGGGGTAGCAGATGGAGAGGAAATGCAGTGGCGGTGGGCGGGGGGGTGGTGGTAGCGGGTGGAGAGGAAATGCGAGGCCTGTGCCCACCCAGTCCACCTCCAGGCCCATCTAAAAATTAAACTCTGGCTACGCTACTGTAATGGACATTAGCATGTGCTATGCCACATGGCCCATAGGTATAAAATAGGATATGCAGCAGTTAGCGTGCGCTGTGCTTTAGTATAAGAGCCCCATTATCTATATAAAGCTGCCCAGTTAAATTATTTTAATTTATTAGGAATCCATGAAAATCTTAGCGCGCGTGTAGTTAAAAATCTGTAGGGTATAATTAAGCTTCTGAAAACTAGGTTTCTTGGACCTCCTAAAAAAAACGTATTTAACCCCTCCCCCTCCAGATGCGAGGAACAAATGCTACTGCAGAAAGAAATCAGGATTCGGAGCTGGAATGTGAACAGAATGTGCTCTGTTACCCTAGCCTTCCCTGTTTTGTTTCTGTCTGGGATCTCTGAACAAATAGTTTGTGTGGCAGGGTGTTGCTCAAGAGGCCGCGCTCAGCTTTGTTCTGTCCAAAGACTTATGACTGTTTATCTGGCCACACAATAAATCCTGCCCTCTGCCTCCCCCACTGGAGGAGGGAGGGAGGAAAGCAAGCTACCCTTCCCTAAAGACCATCAGAGAGAGGTCAGGCCGTAAATTTTATCCCTCTCTTCTAGTACAAGGCCTGCTACTTAGTCACACTTGAGTGCCTGGGTCCTGTTTGATAATGTAATACTTATTACAATAGATATAGTTGAGAGGTATTCATTGCTGTGTAAACAGGATTATAATACAGGTTCTGTTTCCCTAACTCCAGCCTTTCTCCGCAGCAGTTCACCGGTCCCAGTTTGAAATGTCTAATCCACTCAGATGGCTAAGGGGGTTCTGTAATGCAAAGGTATAACTGAATTTACCAATGCCTTAATCATTTTATCTTAAGCCCATAATTATCTTATGCTTATGGGGATTTCAGAAGTTAATATTTTCATTCCCAGGGGATATGAAAGGCCAAAAATAGAGCTTTGGGGAAGCCACAGGCTTAGCGATTGACATTCAAGGTTCAGAAGTTGCTTTAACACTAATTCGGTCTAATGTCTGCTGGTCAGCAGGTTTCACAGCCCTTGAACTTTGTATCCTTCTGGTATTTTGTTAGGATAATCGTCTAATAGCCACAACTTGCTTTGTTGATTTTTGAATGAATATGCTCTCAATAGTTCCAACCACCAGCTTACCCAGGGGTTTTTCCACTTCATGTTAGAAATGCATAATGTATACTGAGAGGTTTGTTTTAAATGCATGTTAAGGAATAATGAAATATTTTTTGGAAGACAAAAGTTAATGTGACCAAGTGCAAAGTGATATACATTGGGAAGAATAACCACAGCACTAGGAGTCACTATCCTGGAAAAAGATCTAGGTGTCATGGTGACAAAATGCTGAAATCTTCTGCTCAGTGTGTGGTGGTGGCGGCCAAGAAAACAGACAAGGGGCCCTGTTTACTAAGGTGCGTTAGTGTTTTTAGCGCGCCTACACTTAGTGTGTGCGCTAACCATGTAGGTGCCTATAGGGATATTATAGGCACGTACATAACGCTCATTAAAAACATTAATGCGCCTACAATGCTGCTTAGTAAACAGGGCCCAAAGTTGGGAATTGTTAGGATGGAATAGAAAATATTTCTTCACTCAACATAGACTTAAAGTTTGGAATTCATTGCCAGAGAATGTAGTAAAAGTGGTTGGCATTGTAGGGTTTTAAAAAAAGTTTGCACAAGTTCCTAAAAGAAAAGTCCATCAGCCATTACTAAAATGGACTTGGGCAAATCCACTGCTTATTCTGCATAAAATCTGTGTCACTCTTTTGGGTTCTTGTCAGGTACTTGGACCTAGATTGGCCACTGTTGGAAACAGGATACTGGGCTTGATGGTCCTTCAGTCTGTCCCAGTATGGCAACACTTAGGTTCTTATGTAAGCCTGGGTATCATGTGCAATTTTGGTGGCCGCAGCTCAGAAACGATAGCAGAATTATAAAAGGTACAGAGAAGGGTGACAAAACTGACAGAGGGGATGGAAGTATTTCTTCACGGAGAGAGTGGTGGATGCTTGGAATGCCCTCCCCCGGGAGGTGGTGGAGATGAAAACGGTAACGGAATTCAAACATGCGTGGGATAAACATAAAGGAATCAAGTTCAGAAGGAATGGATCCTTAGGAGCTTAACCGAGATTGGGTGGCAGAGCCAGTAGTGGGAGGTGGGGCTGGAGGTTGGGAGGCGGGGATAGTGCTGGGCAGACTTATACGGTCTGTGCCCTGAAGAGCACAGGTACAAATCAAGGTAAGGTATACACAAAAGTAGTACACATGAGTTGTCTTGTTGGGCAGACTGGATGGACCGTGCAGGTCTTTTTTCTGCCGTCATCTACTATGTTACTATACATGTTACTATGAATTCCTCTCATATGAGGAAAGGCTAAAGAGGCTTTTTAATGAGGGTTGAAATAGTATACTTGTGAGTCCTTTGTTGTGATTAAACGTGGATTGTTTAAAGATTTAGATTTATAGAGAGAGAGAGAAATTTGGGAACACAATTGTGACGAGTAAATGACTAAATACTATGAAACTGAGAAGTTGAGGGCTTGAAATGGGATGACCCTTAAGAGGCCCCATTACCTGTTCATAAGGTCCAAATTTGATATTTTGATACTCTTCATATATGTGTGTGAGAAAATTTAATAAAACAAATAAGAAATATGTAATTTTTAAGTATTTCTGGGAGGCTGCAAGGGTTTGCTTTCACTTTTCTTTTTCCATTGGATTAGATTGTCCCACAGCAGCCAGCAACACATCTTCAGTAAATAACTCCAAAGGGGGGCTTTCTAGCATTTGAGTGCTAACAGGCTTTGTGATACCCTGCCCCTCGCAGGGATTTCCATGATTATATAGACTTGGTTATATTCTCCTCCTTCTTTCGCCTCTTTTGAAGATCAGGGTATCAGCCACTACTGAAGCGTGTGTGTGTGTGTGTGTCAGGGGGCGTAGCCAGACACCCAATTTTGGGTGGGCCTGGGCCCAAGATGCGTGGGCAGAAGAACTTCGCCTTGTCCCATAAGTGATTTGGTATCTCCCTCTCTCACCTGCATGCCATATGATCTCTCAAACATCCCCTTCCCCCTCATGCATTTTAAATAGCAGATTTTCACTGGCAGTGAGCAGCAGCTAATACACACTGCTCATGTTGGCCCCACAGCCTTCCCTCTGATGCAACTTCCTGTTTCCGCATAGGTGGGAATACATCAGAGGGAAGGCTGTGGGGTCAGTGCGAGAAGTATGTATTAGTCGCTGCTCGCAGCAAGTGAAGATCTACTATTTAAAAGGTGTGAAGGAAGGACAGTTGTTGGGAGTTTTTGGCTAGTGGGGCTTTGGGAACCCTGCCAGCCACACATCATAGGTGTGCTGCTACTGGATGGGCCTGAGCCCAAAGTGGGTGGGCCTAGGCCCACCCGGGCCCACCCTTGGCTACGCCACTGGTGTGTGTGTGTGACTCTTCTGCTTGTGTGTGTGTGTGTCTTCTGCTTGTGTGTGTGTGTGTAGTGTGTGTGTGTGTCTCTTCTGCTTGTGTGTGTGTAGTGTGTGTGTCTCTTCTGCTTGTGTGTGTGTGTGTGTAGTGTGTCATATTGTCTTTATTGAAACTTGCAACAAGACAAACCAAGCATACAAACAAGCGATAAAACAAGCAATAAAACCCGCTAACTAATACATAAATAAAACCTTACTGGCCAATACCCCCGCCCCTCAACAAACCCTCCCACTCAGGGAGGCTGAAACGAAAAACCCCTCCAATGCCTTGCCCACTGTAGTCCAGAACAATGCTCCTTCTCCCTCACTGCCAGCTGCTGGACAAAATGTACCACATCCCCTGCCACCTCCTGTACAGACAGCCACTTCCGATATAATGAAGCTTGGCAGCGTGCCTGCCACAGGAAGTAACAAAGGGCTGCAGCGATGATATACAGTGTCTCCCTACACCACCCCTTTCCTTTTGGAAACCCTCCATAGGCCCATTCTGCATAAGATAGCTGGTGGAAGAAAGGAATCCCTAATTGGCGGGCTACTGCCTGACAGACTTGTTGATTGAACGGGCACTTGAGGAGGAAGTGGTCCATTGTTTCATCCTCCGTCACGCACTCCCCCCTCGGGCACTTACGATCATTGCTGTTTCTATTTTTCATGTTAGCTCGAACATAAAGCCGGCTGTGGAAAGTCAGCCAGGCCATGTCCGCAATCTTCCGGGGGAGGCGTGATGAATTGAGGAAAGCCAGACCTTCCTCCTGTAGTGGACCTGGGCAGTCCCTCAAGGCTAGACGTGTTGAAAAGTGTGTCTGAATAATGCGGTGTTGTAGCTGCCTCCTGTCCTCCTTCTGGATTTCCTGTACTGTGATACCCCATCTCTTCACCAATCTCAACAGAGGTGAGATGTACTGTGGCAAGTATCCCGCCTTCCCTCGCAGGGGCATTGCCTGACCTCCCCTCACCCAATCCCTCAAGTACCGCTGAAGCCAGGAGGCCATGCAGTCTGCCCAAGCCGGCCTCCCTTCCCGCAAGACCCCTCCCAGATTTTGTTGGAAAAAGAAACAACTAAAATGTACCACAGGGTTGACCATTCCCAACCCCCCCTCCCTTTTGGGCAAATAGGTCACCTCCCTCCGGATAATATTCATCCTGTTCCCCCACAGCTGTTGGAAAAACAAGCTGTATACTCTGGCATGTAACGATATAGGCAGTAAACAGACCTTGGATATGAACAGGAGAAGGGGTATCAGATAGGTCTTAATGACATGCAGTTTTTCCACAAACCGCAACTTATATGATTTCCACTGGGCCACCCTTTCCTCGACTCTCCCCAGCCCCTTCTCCCAGTTGATCGTATCATAGTCCTGTCTGCCTACCCAGAGACCCAGGATCCGTACTTCATCCCTTGCTACTGGGTACTGACTGGGAAGTTTGAAAGCTGGTCTGCCCTGTCCTACCCAAATTGCGGAGCTCTTATCCTGGTTTATCTGGGCCCCCGCAGCCTGTGTGTATTCTGCCATCCAGGTCTGAACTCGCTCGGCTTCCTCCTTGCTACTGATTACTACTGTGACATCATCTGCGTAGGCGACACATCGCCATGTGTGTGAACCCAAAGAGATGCCCTCTAGTTGACCGCTAAACCCTCCACTCAACCTTCTGAGGAAAGGATCTAAGGAAAGGACGTACAGCAAGGGGCTGAGGGGACACCCCTGCCGTACCCCTGACCTTACTGCAAAGCTCTTGCCCACCCAACCATTTATTAGAGTGCTACTCCTTGCATTGCGATACAAAGTCTGGATCCACCCTATAAACTGGTCGGGTATCCCATAGCACCGAAGCACTAGCCATAGGTACTCCTGGGACACCCTGTCAAAAGCCTTAGACTGATCAAGGGTCAGCAAATACTTTCCCTTTGTCCCACCTTGACTCCTTTCCACTATTTCACGGATGGTACAAACTGCTTCCACTGCCCCTTTCCCCTTCACCGAGCAAAACTGTGCTGAGGACAAGAGACCACCCACTGCCCCAGCCAGGCGGTTGTAAATAATCCTGGCCATTATTTTCCTATCTACATTCAGAAGACTTATGGGTCTCCAGTTCTCGATAAGTTCCAGATTTCCCTTCTTTGCGAGGAGAACCAAAATAGAACACTGCTGTGAAGGGGCCAAACGCCCGTTCTGCAAACAATTATTAAAAATTGCAGCTAACACTGGAATCAGGACCACACGGAATTTTTTGTAGAACTCTGGGGTCAGCCCATCGGGACCCGGAGTTGTACGTGCTGATAGCGTATCAATAGCATCATCTACCTCTCCTGTGGTAATGGGCCTAAGCAGTTGTTCCATCTCCCCCTCCGAAACCTTTTCCAAGCCTGGGGCACTCTGCACGTATGATAGCATGAAGTTAGAAACCAAGCTCTCTTTCCCCCACAATTGGGTGTAAAACCGAATGACCCTGGCCTCGATTGAACGTTGGTTCGTCAATCGCTGCCCTGCTTCATCTCTCATAGCATAAATGACCTTGTGTCCTACTGCTACCTTGCAATTCTGGAAAGGATCCGGGGAATACCGATGCCCATATTCCCTTTCCAGAAGCAAAGCAGCGTATCGATCATATTGCAACAGCCTCAACTGGGCCTGCAAAGCTTCTATCTCTCCCTTCTCTAGATGGTTGGAGACCGCGTGGTCCAATTGCTTACGAAGACGACAGCACTGTGCCTGTAACCCCAGACTCTGCTTCCTGGCTAGGGACCGGAAAAGGGCCTTGACTCGCCCCTTTACCATGTCCCACCAGGCTCCCTTATCATCCATCACCTCCCATAGTGTTTCTTGGTCTGCTAAAAAACCCTCAAATATTTGTCTGTTTTCCTCTACTTCTAATAACTTTGCACTCAGTTTCCAAAATCCTGGGCCTTTCTGCGCCCCTTCGCATATTGTTAAGACTGTGGAAACTAAGGCATGATCTGAATATTCCGTCCATCTATTCGGCTGCCCCTGAAACTTAGCCAACCCGCCTACAAAGAGCCAGTCAATACGGCTCTCCGTGTCTCCCCTTCTAAAAGTGAACCCCTTCCCTCCCGCCACCTCCAGTCTTGCCTGTTTTACAATTGCTGCCAGCTGGAGGCTGTCATAACCCACCTGACGCCTGGACCCCTTTCTATCTGCTTGCTGTAAGACCATATTAAAGTCTCCTCCAAATACCACCAATTTGCTTGTATATAAATACGGTTTCACCCGGAGCAACAGCTGCTTGCGTTCCCAACTAATCTGGGGCCCATAAAAGTTAATGATTCGCACTGCTACCCCTCTAATGAAAACGTCTAAGACAACACACCTCCCTATCTCCACCTCTATTTCCCTCGTAATCTCCACTTCTCGGGTGGCAAAAAGAATAGCCACCCCTGCGCATCTTTCTTTGGCCAGAGACCAGAATGAGGGCCCCCCTTTCCAATCTCTCTTGGCCCGGTGCAGGAGCTGCAAAGAATCCAAATGAGTCTCCTGCAACAGGATGCAGTCTACCTTGCACTGGGTCAAATCGCTAAAGGCGACAAATCTAGTTCTCTCTGCCTTTATGCTGGCTACATTCAGAGTTGCAAAGATTAAGGACAAGGCAGCCATGGTTTATTTCTTAAATTTCTTACCCCTCCTCATCTCTTCACCGCAATCCCTCTTCACAGATATCCCTGCCCCCATCATTTCTTCAGGATCCTCTATAATTTCTTCTAATTCCAAATCCTCCCACTCTGAGTCATCTTCCCCGGCTTTCTTTCTACCCTTTTTTTTCTTGGTTTCCTCTGGACCAGCCCTTTCCCCTTTCATCCCTTCCTTACCCTCCTCTATTTCCTGCATGAGGCCCTTCGTTAAACTAGTAGGATGTGATGTTAGACTGGGGGGTAACACTGCTGGCTCCTCTCTGTTAAGTCTTTCAGATGATTCATTCCTTGCTCCCCTCCCCTCCCTCCTCTTCTCCTCCAAAACCTCCCTTTGGGGTGGATTCATCTCAAGATCACCCTCTCCTTCACCTGAAACCTGAAACACTGCATATCGATTACTCTGGCTCTTCTCCAGAATATCTGTTCTCCCCGCTCGGGCTAGCCCCCTCCCCTCCTTCCTCCGACCCCCCTTCCCTCCATGTTTCCCTACCAGGGTCCATGCTTCCCCTTCTTCTCCCCCCTTCTCCCCACCTCCTTCTTCCATCCTTTCACAAATACCCCTTCTTTGAATGTGATCCAAACCTGATGCCCTTTTCTCCCCCTTTCCCTTTCCCTTAGTGCCTGCCTCTGTATGAATAGTGGTATTTGATTTATCCATTAATCCCTTTAATGCTTCCCGCTTCTGTCCTTGTATCCTTGTAGTTTCTGCTTGTGCCCCTTCCTCCCCCCTCCTCTCTTCCTCTACCTGCTTGTGCGATGCTTGTGGGCACTTGCTAAAAGGGTGCCCCAAGCCTCCACACAGGTTACAGCGTATGGTAGTGCAGTCGCTGGTGTCATGATCTGCACTACCACATCGCGAGCACTTTAACACTGTACATGACATGCTTAAGTGACGGAAAGATCCGCACCTGTAGCACTGTCTGGGTTGTCCTGCATAAAAGCATTGAATTCGATCCCTTCCAATGTATGCGGCTGAAGGTATATGTTGGGTGACATAGCCTGCCTGTTTTAATTTTACAAGGGCACTCCACCCCCCCGCCCACACACGACTCTGGTCTGGTATTTTGCTTAATGGGGTCCTAATTTCGGCATACCGTCCCAACCAGTATGACAGGTCTGCAGCCATAAGAGATTCATTACGTACCAAAATGGTAATCTGGACTGCGTCCTGTCTACTGATGGGGACAGCCTTAAAATCCACCCATCTACCCTGATGCTGCACCTCTGTGTACTTTTCCCAAAACAGGTCCAAACCTCGCCCTGTTAAGAAACTAATATCATATTCAGGGATTCCCACAGGGTGTATGCATGCATACAAATCTTCAGGGATAAAGCCAAGGGAGAATACCATTCTTAAAACAACCTCTCTAGGTGGTGCTACCCCTGTGCCCACCCAACGCAGCTGGACAACATTTCGACGTTTTGGGGTAACACCGCTCCCGGGACCCCGCAACGGACCAGAAAATGGATTTCCCCTTGTCTCCATGTCTGACTCCTGCCTCCCCTCCTCCTTCCCTGTCTCTGCCCCTCCTCCCCGTACTACTGCTGCAAAGGATAAAGGGGCTGATACCAGTATGCTCCCCCCTTCCCCACTCCCTTCCTGCCTTCCTCCCCTCCCCCTCTCTTCCCCTCCCTCCTCTCCCATGTCCACTAACCCCACTATGTTCAGTTCACTTGTGCTGTTTCTGTCTCTTCCCCCTCTGCAATATTCTACTTCCAGTCCTTTGCCAGTTGCTGCTGTTCCCAACCAGCACTCGTTCCCTTGCTCTGCAACTGTCCCACTCAGACCAGGTCTGGGATCTGTCTCCTCTTGTAGCTGACACTCTCCTCCATGCACTTTCTCTGTTTCTGACACTGTCATACTCAGTCTGAGTCTTGGCTCCGCCTCCTGGTGCAGCTGACACTCTCCTTCATGTACTCTCTCTGTATCTGGCACTGTCTTACTCAGTCTGGGTCTTGGCTCTGCCTCCTGGTGCAGCTGACACTCTCCTCCATGCTCTGTCTTACTGGGTCTGGGACTTGGCTCCGCCCCCTGGTGCAACTGACACTCTCCTTCATGTACTCTCTCTGTATCTGGCAATGTCTTACTCAGTCTGGGTCTTGGCTCCACCTCCTGGTGCAGCTGACACTCTCCTCCATGCCCTGTCTCACTCGATCTGGGTCTTGGCTCCGCCTCCTGGTGCAGCTGACACTCTCCACAATTCTCTCTCTCCTTTCTGGGACTCCTGCTTTGATGGGCATGAGTTTCTGAGAAGCTCCCTTCTGCTCTTTCTTCTTGTTTCTGAGTGGCAGAATCTATTGGGAGCCCCTGCCTGTCACTGAGCTTCCCCCATGATGTCATCAGCACTTCTGATTGAGATTGGATGGCAGCTCTTGGACAGCCCTGCTCAGAGGTCTGCCCTATCAATTCTGTCCATGAGTGACTGTGGTGTTCCCACGATGTTCCCGCCCTCTGTCCACCATATTTGCTCTCAGCTTCTTCCATCTCTTGTAGTACTCCACTACTCCATTCCTGTACTTTCCCATCCTCTTTAGTCTCTCTCTCCATCTGCAAAACCCCTTGTTTTTGCTCTACTTTCCCTCCCGTTGTTCCTGGTAACTTCTGTACTTGCTCAGTGTGTAGTGATTCTTCTCCTACCTCAGCATTCAAACTGTTCTGATTCTCCTCAGCATTCAAACTGTTCTGATTCTCCAGGCTGTCTTTCTTCTCTGTCTCTCCCAGCAAACCTGAGCTCTTCTCTGTGGGTTCGGCTATGCCCTGCCAGCTCTCTAAGTATAAGGGACGTTTTTGAATTTTTTTCAGTTTCATAGCTCTTTTGTGTTCCAAACTTGCCAGGCTCTCTTGCTGCATGCAGTGCTGGAGCCCCTCCTTATCCACAGTACCTGCCACAACTGGACTAGGAGCCTCTGTTCTACAAGGCTGGTAAGTGGATGGAGCACCTAGCTCTTGGGAATCCTGTAGGAAATAAAATACTGGTGATAACTGGGAATTATTTGTGTCAGTCTTGTCTTTCCCTCCTTCTGGCTGCTGCTGTTTCTCTTCCCCTGCTGTCCCTTCCAGCATAGCCTCTGGGGTGTCTGGAACCACGGAGTCCTGTGTGTCTCTGGGTTCTGCTTCCTGCTGGATCTGGGACTGCGTCTGGGTCTGCTGCACGCGCTCCCTGTTCAGGAAAACCTCACGAAGGGGATTATCTCTGCAGTTCTTTAGTTTTTGCAGCTGCCTTTGTTTTGCTGTAAGCCGCTTCTGGAGTGCTTCAACTCCCTTAACATACTTGTCTCGTGGGCCAGTGGAAGCCAGGTTACACATAGTTTTTGCTAGCTTCAGCCGCTTCCTCAGTACCTCTATTTCACCTTCTACTCGATTCATTTTCTTCACTGATCTAATTACCTCTTCAGGAGTCATATGCTGGGCCTCTTTCTTCTGCCAGGCCCTAGGCCTGGATTCCTTCTCCTCCTCTTCTTCCTCACTAACGTCCTCTTCAGACTCTCCGCTATTCTCTTCCACCACCTCTCCTCTGATACTGGATGCAGAGAACCCTGCTCTGGAACCCGGGCCCTGCCTTCTTGCCCCCTGTTCTTCACCCAGCTTAGGAATGTTATGGCCAGGACTTACAGTCAGGGTGAGCTGGCTCCTCAGCAAGCGCTGCTGGGCTCTGGTCCTTCCTCCGTCCACAGGCCTGGGCTCTCCTGGTTCTCCTGGTTGCATGCTTGGGGCTTGGGTGGAGGAAGCCTCCCCTTCATAGTATTTCTCAGCTCCAAGTGTGCTAGGCCTTTCAGCCTGGGGCCCTCCTGCAGGGGGGCCCCCTCCCCTCTGCATTGTTCAGCAGCCACAGGGTACAGCAGCTCTCCTTTCAGCACCTCTTCACCACAGGTCTGTACTCTGTGTGTGTGTGTGTGTGTGTGTGTGTATCTCTTCTGCTTGTAATGTTGAAAACACTCTCTGTTTGACTATCTCTTTCTCTTCAACGTTTGTAGTTAATTTCTGTATTTTCATACCAGGTTTGTTAAATTGTAAACCACTCAGATAGTTTGCTCTTGAGTGGTATATCAAGACATAAATAAGCTTGAAACATAAAGCCCGTGCTGAAGGGACGGTGTGGGTCGTCAGAGGGCCTGTCATTGTGCCAATACTGGAAGGCTCTGTGCTGGAGAATTACTTGCTGAGGCATTACTGGCTACTGTGATGGAGATAGAGGGCAGCACCATGAGAGAAAGGAGGATCTGGGCAAGTGTGATGAGGGAAGACACCCCCCTCCCCCCTGCATGTGATTTTGGGAGAGGATCGTTCCTCTCTCCCCTACCTTTCCTATGGGTACCCATAGCAGCGAATGGAATGCTATTAATTTGAAAAGGAATGGATGGAGAACAAAATTGAGAATATCATTATGTTTTTTTGTATAGGTCTGTGGTACTTCCATCCCTTCCCCATCATTCTATAACTTGACACCTACATTTGGGCCAAGTTCACACAAGTTTCAGAATACTAGCATTCATGCGAATTACTGCAGCGCTTATGTCTGTAATTGCTGGTTGAGCACTCAGTGGTGTTCTATAATCAGTGCATTGCTGGTACTCAAATGCTAGGCCACCCTTCAGGGATGAGGTGATCACTGAGGGACCCTCCCCACAATAGCCAGTCCCCCCCCCCCCGAAACCAGTCATAGAATCTATGACAAGGCAGAATTTGTGTGTAGAGCCTAAGCTCTTTCATTAAAACCAGGGGCGTAGCCAGACTTTGGGGGGGGGGGTCCAGAGCCTGAGGTGAGGGGGCACATTTTAGCCCCCCTCCCTGGTGCCGCCGCCACCCCCCCCCCGCCATTGCTGACCCCGCCGCCACCACCACCACCATCACCAAATTTGACCACTCCCTGCCGACGACCCTCTTGACCCCCTCCTGCCGCCAACCCTCCCCCGCCGCCGCCGTTGCCTACCTTTGCTGGCGGGGGACCCCAACCCCCGCCAGCCGAGGTCCTCTTCTTCCTTCATTCTGTTTCTGAGTCTGATGTGTGGGACGTCAGAAACAGAACGAAGGAAGAAGAGGACCTCGGCTGATGTGGGTTGGGGGGTCCCCCACCAGCAAAGGTAGGCGACGGTGAGGGAGGGTTGGCGGCGGGAGGGGGGGTCGAGAGGGTCGTCGGCAGGGGGTCCAGGGCCAAATCTACGGGGTCCAGGCCCCCTTGGCCCCACGTAGCTACGCCACTGATTAAAACTTGAGGTTCAGGGGTCAATTTTAATAGACAATGGAAATGGTGCCCAAGTACCCCCTCAAAAAAACCCCCTGTCTATAATTTGAGCGCATAACTTGCTTGGTGCATAAATATAAAGGAACATGCACTAGAGCTGAATATCAGGGGGAGTGCGTCACTTTAGTGCATAATGTACAATATTCTGTGGGGGCCACCAAAAGCGATTGTGGGGGGAAGAGATTTGGTTTCAGCCGAAACTGAACTGCAAATTTCGGTTGCTGGTTTGGTATTAATTGAAACCCAGAATCCAAGTTTCAGTCAATCTCTAGAAGCAAGAGGGCCTCCCCTTTCATGGGATATCTGGGGGAGGACTCAAGAAAAGGAGGGATGGATTGCAGAGTGAGAGGAGGGGCAAGCCAATCTGTACCAGCCACATAGTAGGGCAAAATCAAGTGTTTTTTTGGTGGAGTTCTCCTCTGGAATGGCTCTGGGGACAATATCACCCCCCCCCCCCCCCACAATCACTCTCTGCACCCTCCCTTCCTTCCCATCACACAAAGGCTCTTCCCAGGCCTCCCTTTAAACCTCCTGGTGGTCTGGTGAGTCTTCAGGGCAAGAGCGATCCACATTTGCTGTTTCCCCCCACTTGTTCCACAGTCAAAATGGTTGCCGGGACTTCCTGCAGCGGCCTCGTGAGACTGTTGCCAGAGGTCCCACGGCCATTTTGAGACTGGAAACATCATAAGCAGCAGTGACTGGATATTGCTCTTGCTTCTGCTGCTTCCAATCTCAAGATGGCTGCGAGTACCTCACGAGGATTCTGCAGAACCCGCGAGGGGGCAAGAACGACTGGGGATCACTCATGCCCTGAAGACCCACTAGACCACCAAGAGGTTTAAAAGTAGGCCCTGGAGGGCCTTTGGATAGTGGGTGCTGAGAGAATGGGGGGTGTGCTGCGGAAGAATAATCATAGCTGGGGAGGCACGGGGCAGATAGTGATCATGGGGTCAGGGTGGAGGGAGGGAGGGGGTTTGGTTTCAGCCAAAAATGGGTCTTTGGGTCAGTTTCAGTGCTGGTGCTGAAACCAAAACCGAAACCTAACCCAAAATTTGGTCAGGCTCTACTTCCTTAATGCAAAGAGCCCTGGTCATCCCAGAGCTCAAACCCCAGGAGGGCTTTCTGTAGTTAAATCATTCTTCAGCTGTAGTTCAAAATGGACCCAGAGGTGACATTTTTTCTTTGTCTTAATAAAAAAAATAAAACAATCCCTTTTCTCCGCCTCTTGGAGCAGCTGTTGTGCAATAATAAAATTAAAATAGTAATCTGGAAAGAAGAAGGTTATTCCAGTTTGTAGATCTTATAGAATGAATCTTGTATGTCCAGATATCCAGCAATAGCACAATGGTTTGGGTCCTGAGTGCAAGAAGTGAAATACCAACTCATTTTGGACAGGGGCCTATAAATGAGCAGAATACATCGATCATTCTTCAGTACTGGGTGGAATCATCATCCATCTCCATACCACTATGTTAGCAACACAATTACGCTCATCTGTGTCCAGCGCAAGTACTTGTACGGCACAAAATTAGAAGGGAGCACACTAGAACAGGTGACCCGGGAAGATCTATGTGGCCACTAGGCGAGCAGCTTGGTCAGTCGTTATCTTGTCAGAGTAGCAATGTGAGATTGGGTTTTTCCCTCAATAATGGAACAAGTATTAGAAGGTAAATAACATTAGATGTACGTTTATTGTTGGCTCAAGGCACTTGACATATCCTACTTAGAAAGCACAAGGAGCAGATTATCTGTAATGCAAGACACATTTCAGGGTTCTCGGGCTATAACGGTAATAAGTGCTGCTTTGCAGCCTTTTGGAGGCTTGTTATTGTGTGCACAATGAAAGGTGAAATCCTGGCCCTGTCAGACTCCAAGGCTGTGTGTTTTTTGGCATCATACATTGTGGAAAGCTCTTTTTTTTTTTCCCTAAGCCTTTTAAGTCAGTCAGTCACCTTTTTCTTTGGTTGCATCATTCTCTGTGACCTAAACTGCTGTTAAGTATTGTCCAGAACTGCAGAAGACTTAAGATAAACACTGCAGTGTGGAAGCCTGGGCCTACCCTGGTTGAAGGTTCTCATCCACACACACAGGTCAAATGATCACTGTTGCCTTTTCTGTTTATCTCAACTGTGCTATGATTCATTGTAGGCCGGTGAGGGAGTCTGTTGTTCACAGTGTGATTCTTTAAAAACTGAAAGCCCAGGTTCAACCCTACCCTCTACCACTTTGAATATGTGCCTGCCGATGTTCAGTATTAAGCTTTTCTGAAAAGCTTAAGCAGATGTTACCTGTAGACACTGAATGTTAAAGAGAACATTCATGAAATCCGTATACAACTTCTTGATAAAATACCTAGGCCCCAATATCCAAAGCAGTTATCCAGGTAACAGCAGCAACTATCTGGATAAATGTCGTAAATAAAACCTATTCACAGATTTTCAGCAGCAGTAACCTGGGTAGTATTGCCAAAAAAGTTTTACAAGCTGCCTCAGTACAGTCTGAGGTAGAGAGTGGGTGTTTTACTATCCAGGTAGATATTTTAATAAATTTAGGACAGCAAAAATACTATATCCTGATCACTGTGCAGATCTAATCTAATCCATGACTTGTACATAGTAATTTATTTATTTATTTGGTGCATTTTTACCCCACATTTTCCCACAGAATCCCAGCAAAAGGTTCAAGACGGTTCACATCTTTAAGAGAGACACACACAAAAAAATTAGGAATTACATCAAAAATCAGAAGGATAAAAAGTATAAAAATCCTAAAATTTATCAACAAAAAAAAAAGCTTCAGCTTCCTTCACAATTGCATATAATTTACTTCAAATGTATGAAGGAAATGTATTAGGACTAATAGACTACAAAATCTGAACAAAGAACCTGATTAAAAAAAAATGCTGTCAATTGAAAATATGTGATACACTGTTGTGAGTTTTTGCTTTGAAGCTGGAGTCGGAGTCGGTAAACATGTATCAACTCCAACTCCACCCAAAATTGCTTCGGACTCCAACTCCATAGCCCTGCTTGGAAGTCGTAGTTCTGTATCTTCAGCTAACATCTGAATCGGTTCATTACAGTCAGTGGTGCATTATAATACATTAATAACGCAGGATGTTTCAAAGCAAGCTTGTGCTTTTCTAGTGAAACCAAGGTGGACTCTGAACTCCTCTCGTTTTCAGGGCCGCCGAGAGCCGGGCCCGGGACAAGGCCGCTCCTGGGCCCTCCCCCCCGAGGTCACGTCGCGTTGCGCCCCCCCCCCCCCACCCAAGGTCGCCGGGCCCCCCTCCACCCGCTGCCAGTGCCGGGCCCTCTGAACTAACCTGAAGTGCCTTCATCATCGACGCAAGCAGCAGCAGGGCAGACCTCTCCTTCCTTCCCTGCTCCGCCCTTGCGGACGTTACGTCAGGCGAGGGCGGGACACGGAAGGAGTGGCCTGCCCTGCTGCTGCTGCTTGCGTCGAAGATGAAGGCGCTTTAGGTTAGTTGTGGGAGCGACGGAGAGCGGGTGGGCCGGACTGTGGCGGCGCTGGGCCCCCCGCGGAGGCCCGGGCCCGGGGACTTTTGTCCCCCCTGTCCCCCCCTCTCGGCGGCCCTGCTCGTTTTATGCTATATATTTATTAATTGCATTTGTATCCCACATTTTCCCACCTCTTTGCAGGCTCAATGTGGCTTACAATACATCAGGAGTGGTGGAAGTACATTAAAAATAGACATTTAGTGTTACAGAATAATCTTGGACAGCAAAATAATGATAAAACATGGTAGTGGTATAACAAGCATATATTGTAAGACAGTTTTGACTATGTGTGGGGGAGTTATGTGTATTCACATTGGTTGAGAGCAATTTTCCTACTCCTGAATTTGCATCGGTTTTTAAAGATTTCAAAATTCCCTAAGGGCGCACAGAGACTTGCGCCTCCTTTTCCTGTGCAAAAAATAAACAATTCGTGTAATTTCGCAAAGTTCATTTCAAATGCAAAACCGTGCACGTTGTTGAAATGTCCCTGTCTGCGAGTAAAACACTATTCTATCCATAGAAATGACGTTGGAGATAGTCCTCCCCAAGTAAAGTCTCAGAGCAGTGGTCCCCATACTGTGGGGTCAGGACGCCAAATGAGATTGCATCATCAGTACATGGTGTCAGAAAAATGGCTGCTTCCCCTCCCGCTGTATTGCCTCTGTGATCTATGCCTAGTCCTGTCAGCCGGCAGGGACCTATGAATCAGTAAAGGTTCCCAGGCCCTGCCCATTCTCTTGTTACACTGGAAACCCATTCAGTTTATTGAGGTCTTTGGGAGCCACTGACACACAACTCACTACTTTCGCACCCACCACTGCTGCTGACGTCATGCTTTAGATAAACGGGGAGCGGAGAAAGTGTACGAGAGAAGGACATAAGGTTCTGCTATTTTGTTTTCATCATCAGCTGTGGTCTTGTGACTTTTTAAGGGTTAAAATGAGGTTACATTGAATAAATGTCTAGGAAGCACTGTCTTGGAGAGAAGGTATTGCTATTATTTTATATTGAAATCAATGATTTTGGTTAGAAAAAGACTTTCCTAAATTAAGTATTTCACCTTTCCAATGAGGATGAATTTTGAAGGTTTGTTGTCAGAAGAAAGAGTCAAATACAGTTCCGTCAGGCATAATTCCTATTACCTGTAAGGGAAAAAGCAACAACGCATTGTTTTAACATAAGACAATATGATGGTCCATATTGAGAGAGATTGAAAGTCCAAGTCCAGCATCCTTGCCTCTGACAGTAGCCAATCCAGGTCATAAGTACATAAGTACATAAATAATGCCATACTGGGAAAAGACCAAGGGTCCATCGAGCCCAGCATCTTGTCCACGACAGCGGCCAATCCAGGCCAAGGGCACCTGGCAAGCTTCCCAAACGTACAAACATTCTAGACATGTTATTCCTGGGATTTTGGATTTTTCCAAGTCCGTTTAGTAGCGGTTTATGGACTTGTCCTTTAGGAAACCGTCCAACCCCTTTTTAAACTCTGCTAAGCTAACCGCCTTCACCACATTTTCCGGCAGTGAATTCCAGAGTTTAATTACACGTTGGGTGAAGAAAAATTTTCTCCGATTTGTTTTAAATTTACTACACTGTAGTTTAATCGCATGCCCCCTAGTCCTAGTATTTTTGGAAAGCGTGAACAGACGCTTCACATCCACCTGTTCCACTCCACTCATTATTTTATTTATTTATTTATTTATTTATCATTTTACTTAATTGCATTCACATTTATCACATAAATGTAAGGAAATCCAGAAATTAATATAAAAAGGAAAACATTTTCTCTCAACAATATATATTTACATAATTGTCCACAATTGGAAGATCCAAGATCAGGAAAACAATCTTAAAGAAAATAAGAAAAACTCAAAATGGTTAATCTTACACTTCACATTTTCTGAGGGAGGGAGGTTAATCGGTTATTGCAGCCGGTACAGTGGTAACTGAAGGAAGTTGCTGCAGAGGATTCCTCATCTGTTTCCACAAACTCTTATAATGTCTTAGGTTCAAACAAATAAGTAATAAGGAAATAAAACACTTACAAGGGAATCGCGCTAGGAAGGTCCCACCTAGGGCAATGATTCCTGGCTTAAAAGCCAAGACGTCACACCTCCCAGTCTGCGATTCCCTTGATATGTCAGGAAATATATGCATCTTTGAACCCAAAAACCTATCAACCATGTATCGGAAATACAATTTCAAAACATTATTCCTATCTAGATCAAAGACGAAAGTCACTAATAATATAACTCTATCTATAACTTCTGAATTTTCCAAGGGTCATAAGTACTTATAATGCTAGACACATCATAATGCTAGAGACACCCATAGGAATATATGGGTGTCTCTAGCGTTAGTGCGTGCTAAAAATGCTAGCATGCCTTAGTAAATAGGGCCCTAAATAAATAAACAGAATATTGCTAAAAATGAAACGAGTAACACTGAGGAAAAGTACTTGGCAGGATCCATTCCTTATTCATACCCATACATAAGCATTACCTGCCTAAATAGTTTATGGACTTTTCCTCCAGAAACGTATCTGGACCTCTTTTAAACCCAGCTATGCTTCCTGCTCTGACAACTTGTTCTGGTAGCAGATTCCACAGTTTAAGTCTATGTTTAGTGAGTTAATACTTTTCTCTGAGTTGTGCTGTCTGTTAATTTCATGGCATGGCCTCTCCTCCTAGTATGATTTGAAAAAGGTGAACAAATTGTTCCCTATTCACCTCACATATAGATTTGTATTCTGTCTCGCCTCAGTCAAGCAGAAGAGCACCAATCTGTTTACCCTTTCTTCCTAGGGAAGTAATTCCGTCCCCTGTAACATTTTGGTTGCTCTTCTCTGCATCTTTTTGTTAGCTCCACTATCGGGCTCATTTTCAAAAGAGAAAAACGTTCAAAAGCGACATAAATCTGGATTTGGACGTTTTTCTCACAAAAAGCATCCAAATTTCAAAACCAGTTTTTAGACGTTTTCCTTTGAAGTCCGTCAGAAGTGCGTTCAAATCACAAGGGGGTGTGTCAGGGGCATGTTAAGGGTGGGATTTGGGCATTCCTAACACTTAAGACGTTTTGCAGCCATAGTGGAACAGAACAAAACCGTCCAAGACACTGTTAGCCCAGATTTTCCAATAGAAAGCATGTTTTGAGTTAGACCTGTTTTTGTAATGAATAAGGCAAAAAAGGTGCCCTAAATGACCAGATGACCACTGGAGGGAGTCAGGGGTGACTTCCCCTTACTCCCACAGTGGTCACTAACTCCCTCCCTCCCAAAACATATCGAAAATGCCCCTCTATATCTTTTTAAAATATTTTAAAAAATGTTTTCTCTCTTTGGTAGATGTACCTGTCGGATGAGCTTCATAAGCAAGCAGAAGAGACCACTTCGAGTTCATCAAAGAGCAAGGTCAGTAGATAGCGCCAATGAAAGCATAAAGGATTGTGTGGCAAAAGCCATATATATATGTGTGTGTGCCTTCCAAAGAAAGAATTCATGTTTCTGAGTTTTGATATCACCAGTTGCCCGATCATCTTTCTTTGTAGGGGGTAAGCTGGATAGGGCAGAATTTAATTAGCTGGAAAGCAATATTAGTTGATAACGTAATGAAGTCGCACTGTAATTACAAGCTTTCTTGTATGTCATCTAAGCCTCTATGCCAGCCAGTTAAGGGTTGGGCACAACATTACAAACAGGAGTCGGTCTTCAGGGGCTTTATTAGCATGCTGTGTTAGAGGGTAAGAACCAGAGGCGTATCTGAAATGCGGCGGTAGGGGGGACCAAGGCCAGAGTGAGGGGGCACATTATAGCCCCCCCTCCACCGCCGCCGTCGTTGCCACCGTCACCTACCTTTGCTGGCGGGGGACCCCAACCCCCTCCAGCCGAGGTCCGCTTCCTCCTGCCGCTGCCTTTAAAAATATTCCTTCGGCTGGCGGGGGATCCCAACCCCCGCCAGCCGAGCCGAGTTCTTTTAAAGTTCTTTTTCATCCTCCGGAGTCCGTGCTGTTCAAAGCTGCTCCTTTTGGAGTCTGACGTCGCTGCTCAGCTGGCGGGGGGTAAAAGAACTCGGCTTGGCTGGCGGGGGTTGAGGGGGTTGGGGTCCCCCGCCAGTAAAGGTAGGTGACGGCGGCAGGGGGGCTCCAGGACGAAATCTGTGGGGGCCCAGGCCCCCGTGGCCCCATGCAGATACACCCCTGGTAAGAACTGCTACAACAGTAAATTGCAATAAACGATGCGCAGCAGGAAAAAAAAAGCACAACAGGCCCCCAAGAACAGGGAGAAACAGGCTTTACTGGAAGACCCAATACGGGCCGTGTTTCGGTGACATGCCTTCGTCAAGGGTCAGCTAGGTAAATGTTCCAACACTGTAAATAATGCTCTGCTCAGTCAAGTATAAATAGAATAATCCGGCATGTGTGTAATAGTGTGTTTTTTCTAGCAAAAAAGGTGCTGGTACTCAAATGTCTGGCCACCCTTCAGGGGTTGGGTAATCACTAAGGGACCCACCTCACAATAGCCAGGCCCCCTGCAACCATTCACAGAATCTATAACAAGGCAGAATTGTTGTGTAGAGGTTGATCTCTTTCATTAAAACTTGGGGACCATGGGTCAATTTTAACAGACAATGAAAAAGGTGCCGGTACTCAGTATCCCAAGTGCCCCCTCAAAAAAAGCCCTGGTAATAGTTCCAAGTCCCCCTCCAGAGCTCAGTCTCCACTATATCACTTGCAATTCACCTACCTGCTGAGAGAGAGTAGAAACTGAGCAGGCTAGGAGTGGAGAATGGGCAAGGACCGCATGTTGCAGTGAGCGTACGGTGCTTGCAGCACTGTCACTTGTGCAGTTAACACAGGAGCACTTATGGCTTCTTCAAGAGAAGATGTTAAGCGCATCTGTGCCAATTACGCGATAAAGAACCTTTTTGTGTGGTAACTGCAGGGGACATGCTGGGCAGAAACCCAACAGCACACAACGTTTGCACTTCTCCCTGATCCTATAGAGGTCACCAAAAATTGTGCGTGCAAATTTAGGCCTGTTCCTGACTTGCGTGTACAATGTAATAGAATTACGACCCAGTTGGTGTCAGTAATTGGTTTTTTAACAAGCAACTATTGGCACTAATTAGATTTCATTGGGACCAATGTGCCTGAAAGTTAGGCGTAGGATCTGCACCTCAAATTTATGCGTGTTCCAAAAAAGGGGGTGTGGGAATGGGAGGGCTATGGGCGTTTCGGGGTGAAACTGGGGCATAGTTTTGAGTTACGTTAGTAATTACAGAATAATGGTGCTCCGCATGTAAATTTAGGTACAGCATTTTGTACTGTGTTTTCATTGGTGCAAATGGCTGCGCTTAAATTTACTTGACTCTCCGCTTAAGCATAACCGTGCCAAACTTTAGGTGCGGGTTATAGAATACCGTTTAAGCGGGTATTGTTTAGCGCTGATTTTTTAGGTGTTATATATAAATGGCATCTAACCCTTAATCGGTTAATTGATGCAGTTTAAGCGTAGTAAGTGCAAAAACCTACCACACTTTCATAGAAGGGTCCCATCGTCTGCTACTGAAAGGTTTAGGCAAATTCTCCATTAATTTTATTTATTTATTTACCGCATTTGTATCCCACATTTTCCCACCTCTTTGCAGGCGCAATGTGGCTTACAAAACATCATGGATAATGGAAATGAGAAGAGAATAGACATTTGGTGTTACAGAAGGATGTTGGATTGCTTGGTAATGGAATACATGATAGTAATATAATAGAGGGCATTATTAACATTTCTGGATATAAGTGGGAGTTTCACATGATTTGATCTTTGTGGAATATCTTGTTGAAGAGATGGGTCTTTAGTAGTTTACGGAAGTTTTTTGTAGTTCAAGAGCATTCAAAGGAGCTCATTAACAGGAAATTTCGCAAAGCTGGGGGTATGAAAATCTTCATGGACTTGTTTTCGCAAAATGCAGTGAAGTGCAATTTTTTTGCAGCCTGCTGCCTCTCTTGTATGGCATCAGGCAGTCAAAGGGTCTACTAACACTGTGTAAGAGCCCACCAAAGGGATCTCTCTATCCTGGTGGTGCAGTGGGCCCTCTGTACTTCTCCAACCCTGAACCGGTGCTGAACTGAATGTGGTCCCTCCCTGGAAATCCCGCCCCGATGGCATTCCACCTCACCAGTTACCTCAAACCCCAAATGTTGCCAGCATCAGAACCCCCACCCCTTGCCCTATCCGCTCCGAATGGACTGATTCCTGTGCCCTTCCGCTTCCTGGCCACCATTTTGAAAAATGATGTGGTTTTTGATGATGTAATGCTAGTTGTTGGGGAAATAGCAGCTTCAGAATGGTGACATGGGGCATGAGCAACTGGAATTTGTAACTTGAGAGGGCAGAAGAGGTGTAAGAGGCCCTGGGCCTAGCACCATTTGGCTTCTGGGGTACTTGAGAGCAAGGCTTTCCACTAGCTGGTGGAATATCCTTTGGGGGTGCAGTTTTAGTTCTTGAGCCTCATTTGGGTCCAGGGGGAATGCAGCGGGTGGCTAGAAGTTTTCTGTTAGGGAGACGCTCACATAGGCCTGATGTCTCTTTAACTGCCTTCCACCGCTGTGTGATGGAGGCCACATTTTGTGAATTGTGTTTGTGTGTGTGTGTGAGTTGCCATGGCCATCAACACACAAAATATTTCCCACAAAATTCAGTAGTACATGAGGACAAACCAGGTGTTCCAGTGCATACATAATTGGATTTTGCAGAATCGGCCATTAACCTGTACGATTTTTGTTTTGTAGCTTAGTAAATCAGCCTCTTAATACCTTCTCTGCTGTTTGTTCACTTTTGAGTGAAATTTAATCACAAAAAACATCAAGTATCTTCTATTTTAGAGTGGAAGATTAGTTACTGTAAGGTTTCTGGGTACTTAGCAAGCTAAGGAGGAATATTGATTCAATGAGCTTTCTTTTTCCCAGGTCCAGTAAGACGAAGTAGATGGAGGATTTGTACTTCCAAGTGGGGCAGTTTGGATTAATAAGTGCACTGACCTTTCCTTTTCAGATATTATCCAGGCAGTTTACTTAGGCACTTTACTTTGTTCATCCTCAGAGTGTTCGCATTTTGTTTCCCTTTTACATGCTCTTGGCTATAGATTAGCTTCTTCTCACTGTCTGGTCTGTAGAGAGAGAGAGAGAGAAGAAAAAAAGGTGGTTTCTTGTCCCACCCCCTTCTTTCCTGGGAAGACTAACAAATCCATATGCAGCTGCTTAAAGCCTCATCTTTTATAAGAAAATCAGCAACAGGGTTATCCAGGCCCCCCCTGTTCTTTGTGCTTCCCATCGCTGCGGAGGAGCTGGGGGGGGAGAAGCAAAGCGCAAAGAACTGTTGCTATTCAGTTGTTTGTTTGCTTTGGACCTGTTGGGCCTGTCCTAATCAAGGGCCTTTTCAGGATCTTCCCCACGGCCCCCTCCCCCTGGTTCTTTTTTTTTTTTTCTCTTGTGAAAAGAAGCAATGGGGGTCCCAGGGCCTAGTGTTTGAGAGAGCTTGTTTCCCACAGAGGGTAGATGCCCAGTGGAGAGACCTCTAGCAGCCCAGAGTGAGAGGAGAGGGCACGATCAATCATTCAGAATGTTAAAAGAGATGGGGAGAGATGAGAGTGAGAGAGGCCCACTGAATTGAAGTGGAGGAATTTTTTTTGTTGTTGTTGTTGTTGAAGGGAGGTTTTTTTTTTTTTTTTTGGACATCTGCCCAGATTCATGCCGAGTTAAAGAAGCGGGCTAAATTCTAGAAGGATGAATGGGGGGGGGGGGGGGGGGGGGGGGGGGCAGCAAAAAGAAGGAAAAAAAAAAAGAAATCTCCTGCTCTAGGGAAGGATTGCAATGAGGCAGACAAAGGAGACTCAAAGGGAGAGATCAGAATGGCGGTTTCTTTCTTTCCAGTGGGTTTCAAGTATTCCGTTTATGTAGTGCACAACCCAGTGATATTGAGATGCAAACCAAATGGTATTTTAGGGCGCGGGAAGGACCTACAAGTGCTACTGCCGTTTCTTGGTTTCTGGCGCTGCCAGTGTTTTCTGGAAAGAGCCACTAAATCTGTGTAAAAATGATAGAGAACAGCTTCCTTGTTCTATATAATCTGAGGTAGGATCTTAAAGAGTTCATCCGATCCAGTACAGTAGAAGGGTGGACTGCCATGGAACGAGATAAACGTCTAAATGCTTAGATTTATATTTGTTTCTTTTTATCACAGGAAAACAACATCAACTATGCATTTATATTTAACTACATATCTCTATATCTCTCTCTTTTTATCTATATCTATTTATTTATTTATTTGTGGCATTTATACCCCGCTCTTTCCCGCTCAATAGCAGGTTCAATGCGGCTTACATAGCATGTTACAAAGTATCACAGAGATAATACAGGGATAGAAACAATGTATCAATGTATCCAGGGGCGTAGCCAGACAGCCAATTTTGGGTGGGCCTGAGCCGAAAATGGATGGGCACGGAATTCAGCCCCTTCTGGCCCCCCTCAACTCTGCTCTCCCCCTACCCTCAAACACAAAATATTAAATACCCGAGCTGGTGCGGATTCCCAAACTGCACCAGCTGAAGATTTCCTCCTCCCAGGGCAGCCAGTGCTCTTCTAAACGGCAGAAGCAAGATGCCGCTACCAGTACTCCGTAGATGCTCAGTGCTTCCGCCTGGTGAAAACTGAGCACGTGCAGAGGAAATCTTTAGCTGGTGGGGTTTGAGGATTCCCACCAGCCACACATCAAGAGAGCCACAATTTTGGGTGGGCCTGGGTGCAAATTGGGTGGGCCACAGCCCACCCAGGCCCACCTGTAGCTACGCCACTGAATGTATCGAAGAAATGACAAGGTATCTTATAGATAATACAGGGATGGAAACAATGAATCAAAGAGATGACAAAGAATCATAGAGATAATACAGGGGTGGAAACAATATATCAGAGAAATGATATAATTACTTAGATTAGGTTCCGTATGGTACGATGTATCACAGAAATGATACAAAGTATAGAACAAAGTGTCGCAGGGACGGTATAATTTCATAGAGTAGGATAATTACATTGAGTGGGACATTGGCAAGGGATGTGAGGAGGGATTGGAGTGTGGGTGATATATAGGAGTGGAGTTGTGTTTGAAGTTACATCTATCTATCCATATTTTAGTAGGAACATCTTTCCCAGCTCGCAGAAACTATGCTCTTCTTCCCAGGGATTTCATCACAGCAGAAAAGATTTTCTTTTGAATACTACATGAATTATCTAATGAGTGTTTTCTAGTGTGATGATTATCCATAGTTAAGGCTGTTTCTGTAGGGAAAGCATTGTTGCCCGATGTGATATATTATTGTACATGTTAGAAGCCCAGATCTTTGTGTTGACTCATGCACATCCTTATAGGATAGTTTCCATATAATTCATATCAGTGGAATCTGTCTTACAACCTTTTAAACTTTCCGTCTTTGAGCTACACTGTTTTTTTTTCAGCTGACAAGAAAACGTTGGCTGTTGAAAATAGACATTAAAGGCTAGGATAGCATGAGAAGAAGGTAATATTGACTGTGATAAAGAAAGGGAGCAGGGGTGGACTGACCATTCGGGCAACCGGGCAGTGCCTGAGGGCCCAGAGGCTCTGCCCGGATGCCCGCCGCACACTACAGCCTTCCCCGGTCCTACCTTAAAAAAGCGCTGCTGGTGATCTAGTGGACTTTGAGGGAGGGGGGAACATGTTCTTTCCTGTCCGCTGTGCTGCCACTATTCCCTCTGCACGGCACCACCGTATTTTAAAAATGGTTGCTGAGACTCCCTGCGGAAATCTCGGCTGACATTTTGAAAACACGGTAGCGCCGGCAGGTGGGGGAATAGCGGCAGCACAGCAGGCAAGAACATGTTCCCCCCTCCCTCAAAGTCCACTAGATCACCAGCAGTGCTTTTTTAAGGTAGGACCGGGGAAGGCTGTAGTGTGCGGCGGGCATCCGGGCAGAGCCTCTGGGCCCTCAGGCACTGCCCGGTTGCCCGAATGGTCAGCCCACCCCTGCTCCCTTTCTTTATCACAGTCAATATTACCTTCTCATCCTGAGTTTAGAGGATTTATTTTTCAGCAATCCTAGCCTTTAATGTCTATTTTCAACAGCCAACTTTTTCTTGTCAGCTGAAAAAAACAGTGTAGCTCAAAGACGGAAAGTTTAAAAGGTTGTAAAATACAAAACAGACAGAAAGTTTGGATGTCATCTCATGTTGTAAATCATCCAGCAATGAATCCCATAGAATTAGTGCAACAAATGAAAAAGCCCAGAAACAAACATGCAGTTGAGTAGCAACTCTTAAAAGGGGGCACAGACAAGCCACACGATGAGGTTTCCAACTGACAAGATGGCTGATATGGGGGAAATAAGACCTCTTTAACACCAATGTCTCCCATGCAACATCTTTAGAACTAGGGAATAAATGTAAATTTGTGCATGCTGGCATAGTAGCAACCAATGTAGTGCCAGCAGAGTGAAGGTAGTGACTTTTATCAATGCACCTGAAGGGGTGGCACCACCACCAGAGCCTTCCCTGAAGTGCACAGTGCAAAGAAATGGTCAATAGCAGCAGGTCCAGAAAGCAGGCAGAATGTCAGCAATCATAGGAGCCTTTTTACTAAGCCGCTTAGAGGGGCATAATCGAACGGGGCCAGCTATCTATATGGGCGGCCATCTTTAAAGCCAGCCCCGGAAAGCGGCATACCCGACCGTATTATCGAAACAAGATGGCGGGCATCTTTCGTTTCGATAATATGGTCGGGGCCGGCCAAATCTCAACATTTGGGCCGGCATTAGAGATCACCGCCATTGCTTTCCCGCCAATAATGGAACCTAATGGCGGCCATCTCAAAACCGGCCAAATCCAAGCCATGTGGTTGTGGGAGAAGCCAGCATTTATAGTGCATTGGTCCCCCTCACATGCCAGGACACCAACCGGGCACCCTAGGGGGCACTGCAGTGGACTTCACAAATTGATCCCAGGTGCATAGCTCCCTTACCTTGGGTGCTGAGCACCCCCAAAACCCACAACTGTACACCACTACCATAGCCCTTAAAGGGTAAAGGGGGGCACCTACATGTGGGTACAGTGGGTTTGTGGTGGGTTTTGGAGGGCTCCCATTTATCACCACAAGTGTAAGAGGTAGGGGAGGTATGGGCCTGGGTCTGCCTGCCTGCACCCACTAAAAACTGCTCCAGGGACCTGCATACTGCTGTCAGGGAGCTGGGTATAACATTTGAGGCTGGCATAGAGGCTGGCAAAAAATGTTTAAAAACAATTTTTTTTTGGGTGGGAGGGGGTTGGTGACCACTGGGGGAGTAAGGGGAGGTGATCCCCGGTTCCCTCCGGTGGTCATCTGGTCAGTTGGGGCACTTTTTGGAGGCTTGGTCCTAAAAATAAATGGACCAAGTGAAGCCAGCGAAGTGCTCGTCAGAGCCGGCCTTTTTTTTCCCATTATCGTCCGAAGCCGGCAATCTCATAACCACGCCCCTGTCCCGCCTTCCATACCCTGCCGAAACGCCCCCTTTAACTTTGGCCGGCCCTGTGATGGAATACAGTTGAAGCCGGCCAAAATTGGCTTTCGATTATACCGATTTGGTCGGATTCAGGAGATGGCCGGCCATCTCCCGATTTCTGTCGGAAGATGGCTCTCCTCGTTCGAAAATAAGCAGGTTAGGCACCTATGTGCGCCCAATGCATGCCAATTCGGAGTTACCGCCCAGCTACCACATGGCCACGACGGTAATTTCATTTTTTAAGCGTGTCTGCTAGGCGCGCCAGAAAATATATTTTATTTTCTGGTTTGCGGCAAAAAATGGGCGGTAACTCTGACTTTGATGCTTGTAGGCGATTACCACACGGTTAACGCGAGAGACCTTACTGCTAAGTCAATGGCTGGTGGTAAGGTCTCAGACCCAAAATGGATGCCTGCCAGTTTTTATTTTGCCGCACATCCATGTTCGGCAAAAATAAGAAAAGGCATTTTTTACAGGCGCACTGAAAAATCTATCTGTGAGCGCTCCAAACCAACACCTACACTACCACAGGCCATTTTTCAGCACACCTTAGTAAAAGGACCCCATTTTGCATATTTTGAGCCTTTTTGGATTTCCATCTGTTTGCGTTCTTCCATATACCCAGCTGCCCTGTAACTACTCTCAGACCTTATCAGCGAACTTCTGAAAGAATACATTGGTGATGTCTAACAGGCTTGGCAGGGATTAGTACACTCCCAGAAAGGGGCCAAGCATTTGCCAAGTGCCAAATAACAAGGAAATTATCTAGGTTCTTTTTCTGAACATTTTGGTCACTGTATTATACTGATTTTCACCCCACCCCTCCCCTCACACCTAGAGAACATTTAGACTTGCAGGACCTTTGGACTAGTCATGCTGAAATCCATGTAAACTTGATTTTCTTTAAAATGTTTGCCACTGGGCTAGCTCTGTAAGCCAGTGGTAGTACTGTGCAGTGCATTATGGGAAATCTGTGTGTGATTCCCGAACCTGGCTTCTGCTCCCCAGAACAGGCCTTGAGTGTTAAGAGATTCTCACCATCAGTCAGCCAAATGGCTGGACCTAAGGCCTAGATTACTTGGATTCTAGAAGGAGCTCTGAGAACTGGGAAAGGAATATAAACGCTAACGCACCTATACATTTCTATGGGCACATTAGCGTTTAATGCGCGTAAACCATTTACGTGTTAAAAATGCTAACACACCCATAGCACGCCTTAGTAAACGTAGGCACAAATCTCTTACAAAACATGTCGGTGCAAGGAGATACACAAATGGGGTGCTTCAAGATCTTTGCCCAATTCACAAGTTAGGCTGTTTCTAGCAAACTATGTAATCGTTTACAGTTATTACAGAATACCGCCGTTAGGTTAATATTTGAATGTGGTCATTTTGATAGTGTCTCATCCTTTATAAAAAATCATCACGGGTTAAAGGTGCATCAGTGAATAAGATTTAAAATTGTTTGCCTGGTTTTTATATCAATTTTTGGTCTGAATTCAGGTGGACTTGTAAAATTGCTCGAGATCCTTTCTTCAGGTAGAAGTTTGTGCTTTTACCGAACTTTAAATTTACATTATTCAGCTCTAAAAGATGTTCGGCTAAGATCATTTTTGGAGGGTTCTTTTCCTTTTCAGGGGGGCCCAACTTTGGAATAATTTACCTAAGGGGCCCTTTTACTAAGCCACGTAAGCATCTACATGCACCCAACGTGCGCCACTTTGGAGTTACCACCCGGCTTCCGCTCGGCTCTTGCGGTAATTTCATTTTTGGCACGCATCCGAAACGCACGTCCAAAAATGAATTCTTATTTTCTGATGCACGTCCGCTACGTGTGCCAAGTGGCACTTGATGCACATAGGTCTTTGCCGCCTGGTTAATGCGTGAGACCTTACCGCTAAGTCAATGGCTGACGGTAAGGTCTTAGACCTAAGATGGACATGTGTCAATTTTTCTTTTCCTCACTTAAATTTTCGGCAAAAATTTTTTAAAAAGGCTTTTTTTGCAGGCGTGCTGAAAAATGGATCTGCGCGCGCCCAAAACACGTCCCTACACTACCGCAGGCCATTTTTAGTGCATCTTAGAAAGGTTTTTAAAAACTTTTGTATTTGACAAATAAGTTGAGAATTGGATGTTGTAGATCAGTGATGGGCAACCTTTTGAGCTTGGTGTGTCAAAATTCGCCAAAAAACCGAGCATAACTCGGGTGGTGTGTCACTTCGAGAAAAAAACCATAATTTCGCGATATTTATAGTTTAAATAACAAAAATGTATAATTGTAATATATAACTGTATTTAATAAACCAAAACCTAATTATTTAACTTACCTGCTTAGTGACTTCTTTGTTCATCTGTCAGTCGGTTTCTTTTGTTGGTCTTGATATTATTTAACTTGTGTGGGGTGCCGTGAACTAAGATAAGTGAGGGGGAGGGGGAATTCTTTAACTAATCTGCCTATTAGTGACTTTTTTGTTGCTGAATTTCATTGGCTAAATCTTCAATTGAAGGTTGGTATTTTGTACATTCAAGCCCAAGCAAGCGCTACTAACTTCATCTTTCAATCTGTTTCTTTTGTTGGTTTTGATATTATTTAACGCTGAGAATAAGGTTTCACAAAAGTACGTACAGTGGTGGAAATAAGTATTTGATCCCTTGCTGATTTTGTAAGTTTGCCCACTGACAAAGACATGAGCAGCCCATAATTGAAGGGTAGGTTATTGGTAACAGTGAGAGATAGCACATCACAAATTAAATCCGGAAAATCACATTGTGGAAAGTATATGAATTTATTTGCATTCTGCAGAGGGAAATAAGTATTTAATCCCTCTGGCAAACAAGACCTAATACTTGGTGGCAAAACCCTTGTTGGCAAACACAGCGGTCAGACGTCTTCTGTAGTTGATGATGAGGTTTGCACACATGTCAGGAGGAATTTTGGTCCACTCCTCTTTGCAGATCATCTCTAAATCATTAAGAGTTCTGGGCTGTCGCTTGGCAACTCGCAGCTTCAGCTCCCTCCATAAGTTTTCAATGGGATTAAGGTCTGGTGACTGGCTAGGCCACTCCATGACCCTAATGTGCTTCTTCCTGAGCCACTCCTTTGTTGCCTTGGCTGTATGTTTTGGGTCATTGTCGTGCTGGAAGACCCAGCCACGACCCATTTTTAAGGCCCTGGCGGAGGGAAGGAGGTTGTCACTCAGAATTGTACGGTACATGGCCCCATCCATTCTCCCATTGATGCGGTGAAGTAGTCCTGTGCCCTTAGCAGAGAAACACCCCCAAAACATAACATTTCCACCTCCATGCTTGACAGTGGGGACGGTGTTCTTTGGGTCATAGGCAGCATTTCTCTTCCTCCAAACACGGCGAGTTGAGTTCATGCCAAAGAGCTCAATTTTTGTCTCATCTGACCACAGCACCTTCTCCCAATCACTCTCGGCATCATCCAGGTGTTCACTGGCAAACTTCAGACGGGCCGTCACATGTGCCTTCCGGAGCAGGGGGACCTTGCGGGCACTGCAGGATTGCAATCCGTTATGTCGTAATGTGTTACCAATGGTTTTCGTGGTGACAGTGGTCCCAGCTGCCTTGAGATCATTGACAAGTTCCCCCCTTGTAGTTGTAGACTGATTTCTAACCTTCCTCATGATCAAGGATATCCCACGAGGTGAGATTTTGCGTGGAGCCCCAGATCTTTGTCGATTGACAGTCATTTTGTACTTCTTCCATTTTCTTACTATGGCACCAACAGTTGTCTCCTTCTCGCCCAGCGTCTTACTGATGGTTTTGTAGCCCATTCCAGCCTTGTGCAGGTGTATGATCTTGTCCCTGACATCCTTAGACAGCTCCTTGCTCTTGGCCATTTGTAGAGGTTAGAGTCTGACTGATTCACTGAGTCTGTGGACAGGTATCTTCATACAGGTGACCATTGCCGACAGCTGTCTGTCATGCAGGTAACGAGTTGATTTGGAGCATCTACCTGGTCTGTAGGGGCCAGATCTCTTACTGGTTGGTGGGGGATCAAATACTTATTTCCCTCTGCAGAATGCAAATAAATTCATATACTTTCCACAATGTGATTTTCCGGATTTAATTTGTGATGTGCTATCTCTCACTGTTACCAATAACCTACCCTTCAATTATGGGCTGCTCATGTCTTTGTCAGTGGGCAAACTTACAAAATCAGCAAGGGATCAAATACTTATTTCCACCACTGTAGGGGGAAAAATTGTGAGTAAAGCCATTGCTATATTTTTCAGGGTGCTAAAAGTGTCTGGTAATCCGATCCAGGCACTCCAAATTTCCTGGTAACACAGATATTCTCTTAATAATTGCATCTTTATTCTGCATATCGTGAAATAGAACTGGTGCACATCTTAGGAGAGTTTCTTTAATAAATCCTCCCTCATTGAGTGCTTTTCCATGCTGAGCTATGGAGTGAGCAATGCTCAAACTTGCAGATGTTAAATTTGTAGAACCTTTTACAAATTTAAGGCTGGACTTAGATTGGCTCTTATAAAAGTGTAGCTGCCTGGAAATGTATTCCTTCCTTTCATCCTCACTTTTTTTCAAGAGCTGGGAATGATTAGTTTCAAATGTCTATTTATATTCCACGTTCTGCTTACTACCGTTTCAGTACATAGAACGCAAAATGATCTGCCATTTTTTTCTATAATGCCATACATCTCGGTCCATGTCTCTTGAAAGGGTCGGCTACTGCTACTACCACTTCCTTTACTTAACCTTGGTTTTTTATTTTTTGGGTTCTCCATCAGGGGGGCAGTGACAGAAGATAGAATTATAGATAGCCTGTTAGCCCTGCAGGCAATTAGGGGTTAACTAGCCTAACTGACCACCTTATGTAAATTAAGATGGCTGCCGCTATTTCTAATGGCGGGAAACGGCACCCATAGCACATGCCCTCGCCTCTCCCAGCCTCCCCCTCACCTATCTCAGTAATGATGGTCAATTACAAATCCACGACACCCCAGAACAGTAGATTGGATGATGGTTGCTGGTAATGGTGATCACAGGGCCCTCAGAGATGCGTCCCCCACGGCATTCCGCTGCTCTCTGCTCCGCCGGCCGGAAGTGAGGTCAAAGATCCCCTAACGGCCGTGCAGGAACCGGGGCAGAGGGAGCAGCAGGGAGGGAACAAGCGGAGGACTCAGAGGGAGCCAATAGGAGCGCACACGGCACCCCCTCAGCGGGTAAACATGCACCGGGGGGGGGGGGGTGATTTCGCCGGGGGGGGGGGAGGTCGCGCTGCACCTGGGGGGGGGGGGGCGCATCGGCGATCCGCCCCGGGTGTCAGCAAGGAACTCCGCTGCTTCTCTGTATGCGGCCACATGCGGCCGCGTGTCACCGAAAATGGCTACGCGTGTCAGTACTGACACGCGTGTCATAGGTTCGCCATCAGGGTTGAAGATAGTAGTTGTTAGATTATACTAGATAGTCTTGTAAATTTTCTTGTGTGGAAAATTCTTTTCTTTTCTAAACTGCCATGAATGCTATTTGGAAAATGAGCAGTATAGAAAACCAAGATAGAATAGAATAGATGAATTTTGAAAGGCTAGAAACAATTTAAGGAGATGAGTTTGGGGCATGGTATGAGTGCTCCTTCCAAGTATATGTGTATTCCATATTTCATAACAAAAATACATCTATACCATGGCAAATTTCCATGTTGGCGTTTTCAACCTGCTTTGAGTCCTGCATAACTTCTGGCTAACTGCTCGTATGGACCTGGGTGTTGGAGAAGTATATACTGGAGGGGGGAATTGTTCTTGCCTCCTGGAGTTCAAAGCTAATGCTGATGCATGCTTATATTCCGTAACAACCTTTAAGTTCAGTGTGGATTACTTCAGTTAAAATAAAATAAATACATACAAACCCAACAGATTTTCAGACCAATAAAAATAAAGAGATGCTATCCTCAATACATAACCAATCTTACACGGAAACATTTTCAACTGTTTTTTAAATGCCATATAATCCAGACTAATTCTAACCTCAGGTGGAAGAAAATTCCAAACCTGAGCTGCCAAATATTGAACTGTGGCCGAAAAACTCAATTTCGAGCAAATAACTTGTGGAGAGGGAACCTGTAACAGCAAAGGATTTCTAGAAGAATTAGTCTTAGATCTGGGCAATAAACTAATTATCTTAAACACAAATGTGCATAATTTAAAATGAAGTCGGGCCTCAGTCGCAAACCAATGCAATTTAAACAGCTGCAGAGAAGGCGTCTCAAACCTATGAATAGAATAGATAAGATAAGCTGTCGTGTTTTGGATTGTGTGGATTTTTTTCATTAGGAGCTTAGAACAGCGCGAATAAATGCTCTTACGATACTGAGCCAGTGTGAAGCTACAAGTTTAAAAGTCCATTAAATTATCTACGGTGAAGTCTCAGGTTACATGATTGACCTAATCAATCTCCCAATCAGAAATAGTACCAGTTCATCACGGTCTTACCTGAATCTCCATTACCCAAATTGCAAAGGACTAAAATACAAGACAACCCATGCGTCCGACTTCTCTTACATAAGCACGCGCCTGTGGAACGCACTGCCACAAGTGGTGAAAACAACTTACGATCACCTAAAATTCAGAAAATTATTAAAGACTCACCTATTCGGAAAGGCATATCCATGACTGACCCAACTTAAATGACTCAACCCTTCAACACTTCACTATCAAAGATCGTATTGGACATTAACAAACCCTTATACCTCAAACCCAACTTGATTGAATCTTATCTTCCCTATCCCACTACAACATTTTGTACTTATCCTGTACCGGACTTGGCGAATGCCTTCACGGTATTATGTAAGCCACACTGAGCCTGCAAATATGTGGGATACAAATGTAACAAATAATAATAATCATAAAAGCTTCTTGATCAAAAGAACTCCTAACTCGTCTCAGTTTTTTCATCATGTAATAAGTTTTCTTAACAAGGACTTGAACTTGTAGATCAGGGCTCGACGTGTTAGTCAAATTTACACCCAAACTTTTCAGACTGGTTTCAAACTTAAATTGTGGGTTTGCTAATTTCAAAAGACTGTGGCAAGTAAAGCATTTCAGGGGGGAACCAGTACTGCCACCCATTGAGGTGGCGGTAAGGGCTCCTGCGCTAACCTGGTGGTAAACGGGCGGCATGTGGCACCACCCAATTACCACCAGGTACACCCAGCGCTACAAAATAAATATATTTTTGTAGTGCTGGATATGACTGCACATTGGGGATGGAAAGTACTGCCGGGCTGCTGTGGCAGCCTGGTGGTGCTTCCTGTTGAGCGAGCGGTAAGCGAGCATTGGGCTTACCACTGCTTTGTAAAAGGGTCCCTAGTTTTGTGTTTTTGCTTTTTTTAAATTTATGTTTTCTGACCTAGGTGGGCTAGGTAGTTATTCCCTTACTTTTCCAGGACTGTGGATCTTTGAGTAGTATAATTCAATGACCAAGACAGTAACAAGTTTTGAAATCATAAAATAAGAAACAATTTAAAAGTTTGTTGTTGCAGTTGAAGTCTGGATTTTGAAGTGAGCTCTTTTACATTTTGAAAGGTCAACACATTTATGGTGCAATAAATTCACAAGTGATGACCTTTTCTTTTTATAGTTTTCAATAAGGACATAATGATTTAGTTTTCTCAGCAATAGAGATGTGCGAGGGACTTGTTGAAAATCATATATATTGGAAGCTATCAGCCATAACCTGAATTCTTCAAAAGTCTCCGGTGTTTAAGTCCCTGCTTGTTTAATACAAAAAAGTAGTTTATAGGTCCATTGTATGTCTAGAAAATGAATATTCAGAAGATGAATTTAAGTAAAAGATGTATAACAGTGAAGAATCTAAAGAACTGAATTTATAGAGTATGTCAGTGAAAACAATGGATTTATAGATTTACATGTAGAGGAGTGTGGTAGCCGTGTTAGTCCACTCTTAAGGTTATCAATAGAAATCAAACAAAATAAAACATGGAAAAGAAATAAGATGATACCTTTTTATTGGACATAACTTAATACATTTCTTGATTAGCTTTCGAAGGTTGCCCTGTTTCTCCAATATAGCATCCTTCGTTACATTTTTACACTGAATGATATATACCACATTGGTATATACCTCATCTTCCAATGTGGTATATATCATTCAGTGTAAAAAATGTAACGAAGGATGCTATATTGGAGAAACAGGCCAGATGCTTAAGACAAGATTTCAATTTACATAGACATCACATGAACAATACTGGTGCCAGTAGGGTTCCCACGCCTGTTGGTCAACATTATACAGGACCAGGACACTGTACCAGTGACTTCACAGTGAGAATCCTGAAAGGTAACTTTAAACCATACAAGAACGTAAGACCTTTGAAGTCAGAATGAATGAATATTTTAACACCCAACAGAAAGGACTTAACAAGGATCTGGGGTTCCTAGCCCATTATAAACCATAAAGCTGTATTTCTCTGTTGATCACCCCACCCCTCACCTATCCACACCCATCCTTGTTAGAATATCAATGATATGCTTTGATGTCCCCATGCATACCTCCTACCCACCCCCATCCTCCCACCCTGTCAGACTGTCATAGTAATGCTTGAATGTTTTCACTTATATACACTGTCAGCTAGCACATTTGCTTATTTCCGATCTGACGAAGAAGGGCAACTTTCGAAAGCTAATCAAGAATGTATTAAGTTATGTCCAATAAAAAGGTATCATCTTATTTTCTTTTCCATGTTTTATTTTGTTTGATTTCTATTGATAGATTTACATGGAAAGTTGCTAGGCAATGATAAAATGTGTCATTTTATCACAGCAAACTTTACTATACTATTTACTAGCCTGCGGTACCTTCGTACTGTAGGTTGATAACTGGCAGGTACGATTTCTTTTTGCATTGCTACAGTTGGGAGCATTGCACATTGTGGCCATAGCAACGCAAAGACAATGGGCTGATGAGGGATAAAACAAACCTCCCTCCCCCAAATCTGCTGACTCGGGAGACCTCCCACCCACCAGTCTTCCTGCTTGTAAAACTCCTAACCCTGAACCTCCAATTCATCAACCCCCCCAGTCCCCAAACTTCTAATCCATTGACCCACCTACCCCCAGTCCCCCTCCAACTCCCTGGTTGCTAATGCTAAGACATCTGGTCACCCCTGCCTCATCAATATCCAAATGTGCAGCACCTAGTGGTAGTCTTGTGATACTAGGAGTCACTTTTGGTCCCCATTAGCCATCAGAAAGTACCCCAGTAACATCGAAAATGATGGCGGATAAAGACCATTATGACCCATCTAGTGGAGGAGTAGCCTAGTGGTTAGTGCAGCGGACTTTGATCCTTGGGAACTGGGTTCGATTCCCACTGCAGCTCCTTGTGACTGTGGGCAAGTCACTTAACCCTCCATTGCCCCAGGTACAAAATAACTACTACTACTTATCATTTCTAAAGCGCTACTAGATGTACACAGCGCTATACACTTGAACATGAAGAGACAGTCCCTGCTCGACAGAGCTTACAATCTAATTATATGTAAACAACTTTGAATGTAGTTGCAAAATACCAAAGAAAAGCGGTATATCAAGGCCCATTTCCCTTCCCCTTCCTAGTATGTACTAGGGGATCTTTGGGATGGGTATTTAATGGATCAAGAGTTCGGAGTCTGATTGATTTATTGCTATCAAGTTAAAGCCGACTCCTGGTGAACATATAGGTTGACTTTTAACAGAACGTCCTGCCTTCTTTTTGTGTGCAGAGGCTTTTTAATGGAGTATTAATTGTGACTGTGATTGTGCCAACCCATCTTTTCTCTTCAACCTTTCCTCGAATAATTGCTTTTTTCTAGGGACTATTGCAATCGCATAATATAGTTTAAACTAGCCGTTGAGCCCGTTAAAACGGGCCTACTATTGGAATGGGGGTTTTCCAAGGCCCCCTCCCCCCCCGAGGTCGCCACTACCAGTACCCCCCCTCCGAGTCGCCGCCGCCACCCCTCCACCCGGCTGGGCCCTCTGTTTCGCTATTAAATCAACTTACATCGCCGCAGCATGCCAGATCAGCTGAGCTCCCGTCCGCCTGGCCTTACTTCTCTGCCTCTGTCCTGCCCTCGTGTGACATACTGCCGGCGGGGCGGACCCAGGCAGGAAGGAAGGCCGACCGGAGCTCAGCTGATCTGCGTGCTACGGCGATGTAAGTTGAATTAATTGCAATCAGAGGGGCCCTGGCCGGGTGGAAGGGTTGGTGGCGGCGGACCTCAGGGGGGGAGCGCAGTTTTCCCTCTCTGTCCCGCACCCCTCAGTCACGTATTGACGCGGGCGGGACAGAGAGGGAAGTCTCTACTGCGCATTTGCGAGTGAGTTCGGTCACTCGCCGTTTATATGTTTGATATGACAGTTGTAGTCTAGACATGTGAACTTCTAGTGAGAATTTGGGTTTTATTTGGTCAAGGATCCATCTGTTCAATTTCTTGGCTCTCCATGGTATTCGTAACAGTTGTTTCCAGCACCACAACTCAAATGCCTCCGTGATCTTTCTATCCTGCTTTTTCATGGCCCAACTTGCACATCCATTCAATACAATAGATTAAAAAAAAACATTGTCTGTATAATTTGAATCTTTGTTGGTAATGGAACATCATATGACTTGAAAATCTTGTTTAATCCTTTCATTGTAACTCTACCAAATGCTATCCTGTGGTGTGCCTCTTGACCACTGGAGCTTTGTTGATGATTGAACCTAAAAGGCAGAATTCAGCGTCTTCACCATTTATTCTGAAGTTCCTGTAGTCATCACATTTGTCTTTTTTAGATTTAGTTTTAGCCCCATTTTTTTTCACTTAAAGGCTCATTTTCAAAAGACATGGACGTCCAAAAAGTGACATAAATCGTCACTTGGACATCCTTCTCACAGAGACGTCCAAATCGGTATAATTGAAACCCGATTTTGGATGTCTTTTTCAGAAGTCCGTCGCAAGGACATCCAAATCTCAAGGGGGCATATCGGAGGCATGTTCGAGGCGGGACTTAGGCGTTCCTAAGACTTGGACACCTTTGAGCCATAGTGGTGAAAAAAGCAAAGATGTCCATGATTAAAACTTGGACGTTTTCACCCAGACCTGTTTTTATTACGAATAAGCACAAAAAGGTGCCCAAAGTGACCAGATGACCACTGGAGGGAAGCGGGGATGACCTCCCCTTACTCCCCCAGTGGTCACTAACCCCCATCCCACCCTAAAAAAGCATGATTAAAAATATTACTTGCCAGCCTCTATGCCAGCCTCAGATGTCATACTCATGTCCATGACAGCGCATGCAGGTCCCTGGAGTAGTTTAGTAGTAGGTGCAGTGCACTTCAGACAGGTGGACCCAGGCCCATACCCCCCCTACCTGTTACATTTGTGGAGGAAACAGTGAGCCCTCCAAAACCCACTAGAAACCTCTGTACCCACATATAGATGCCCCCTTCACCTGTAAGGGCTATTATAGTGGTGTACAATTGGGGGTAATGGGTTTTGGGGGGCTTTGGGGGGGGATCAACATACAAGGTAAGGGAGCTATGTACCTGGGAGCATTTTATGAAATCCACTGCAGTGCCCCCTAGGGTGCCCGACTGCTGTCGTGGCATGTCAGGGGGACCAGTGTACTACAAATGCTGGCTCCTCCCACGTCCAAATGGCTTAAACTTGGATGTTTTTGGTTTCGAAAATGGGCGAAAATCAAAGACATCCAAATCCAAGGACGTCCAACTCCAAGGACGTCCATGGTATTTTCGAACACAAAGATAGACGTCCATCTTTTTTTCGAAAATGACCTTTTCCCCGCCTCCGAATTTGGACTTTTTACAAAGACGTCCAAATTCCAACTTAGATGTTTCTTTCAAAAATGCCCCTCTTTGTAACTTAATTCTATCAATAAGGACCTCTACATCTGCTTCACTTTCAGCTTTTAGCATAGTGTCATAAGCATATCAGAGGTTCTTCATAGTCCTTCCTCTAATTTTGAAACCTCTTTCATCAATGTTCTAATCCTGCTTCTCTCATTATGGGACCCTTTTACTCAAGCTTAGCATGTGCTAACGGACATTATGTTTAAATCATTTTTATTGGTAACAGACTGAATAATTCTTACAAGCAATTCTGTAGGTTCTGATACCAACATTTTAACACTTTAACTCCCTGTCCCTTCCCCTCCCCCCCACCCCTTCCCCGCCCCATCTTAATGTGAGACAGATACAACGATTATCATTCTCTTCCTATTACATGTTCAATAACTGACTTCTAGATTCAGAGGTCAGCGTTGCTAGTAACGGGCTCCATCTGTCCATGAAATGGTGCTAACGGACATTATTTGAGTACGAAATGCCGTATGGCTCATAGGTTTAAAATAGGATGAGCAGCATTTAGTGCACCCTAATGTCTGTTAGCATGCTGCACTAAGATTTAGTGAAAGGGCCCCCATGTGTTCTGCATATATGTTGAACAAATAAGGAGAAGGAATACAGGCCTGTCAAACTCATTGTAGGACCACTGTTGTCCTAAACTTGAATGGATAGCATATCCATTTATGGTAGGCCTGGTGTTTCTAAACAGATAAGTTTATTTCAATAGCAACTGGAATATCACCGCTATCTAGATACATTTTGACCTTGCCCCCAGCCTCTCGTGATTTTTCTTGAATAAATTTTGGGCAGACAGGGAGTTGTCCAGACAAAATGTACCTGTCAGCAGACAGAGAATTGAACAAACAAAGCAAAACACTGATGTACTTAACATCCAGTGCTTGACTGCATACATGCTTTTGAATGCCAAGCTGCTATTGATTAACAGATTGAGCCAGTCAATGCGTTACTCATTAAGGTGTACTTAAGTGTTTATTTTTAGGGTGTTCTACATGCAAAAATATGATTAAGGGTCTCTTTCTATAGAGAGATCCAGCTAAACTCAGTCAATGTGCTAGAAAATGGAATTTTGAAAATATTTCCAAAAAACAATAGGTAATAAATGAACAGGATGATTACATTTTCCAGACCTGAGATGCTTAGCACGCCTGTCTTGAGAATTGTTAGAAATGTTGTGGTAAGGACTGACGGTTAGTTGGTTTTCCTGCCAAGATTCGCATGAATCGTTTTCTGATTCCACAGTTTCCTCCTGAGTTGAGGCATACGCAACATCAACAGCATCGAGAGATCTGTTGGCCAAAACACGGCCACGTCGAGTCTGTTAGATTGTACAATAAACCTTGAGTTTGAGATCAGTGTCCGGCCTTTTTTTTTTTTTGAGTCACCTTTGCTGTCTCCAGTGTAGAATGCCAATGCACCAAGTCCGGCGGTCCTTTCCTTATTCTCCGGCCATGGATCTCTTTCACTCTCCGTTTCCCTTCATTTGTTTGCAGAACGCCTCAAACTGCTGTCTGAGATGCTTAGCACGCCTGTCTTGAGAATTGTTAGAAATTTTGTGGTAAGGACTGGCGGTTAGTTGGTTTTCCTGCCAAGATTCGCATTAATCGTTTTTTAATTCCACAGTTTCCTCCTGAGTTGAGGCATACGCAACATCAACAGCATCGAGAGATCTGTTGGCCAAACACGGCCACGTCGAGTCTGTTTAGATTGTACAATAAACCTTGAGTTTTGAGATCAGTGTCCAGCCTTTTTTTTTTTGAGTCACCTTTGCTGTCTCCAGTGTAGAATGCCAATGCACCAAGTCCGGCGGTCCTTTCCTTATTCTCCGGCCGTGGATCTCTTTCACTCTCCGTTTCCCTTCATTTGTTTGCAGAACGCCTCAAACTGCTGTCGTTCAAGCTCCGTCATGACCCAGTTGAGCGCATAGATCTCCGCCCGCTGCCTCAGCTCCTGCTGCGCCGATTTCTGCTTGGCCTTCTCCTGCCAGCTCGGCTGCTCCTTGGTCTTTTGGTTTCTCTTTGCGGCCAAAGGGTTCCATATCAGTTCAGATCTGTCTGGCCGGAGCCGGCTCCCCTTCTCTTCCTTTCCGCAAGCACCTGTTGTGACCCTCGGGCTCTCTCTCAAGATTGTGGCACACCCACAGCCTAGCGAAAGTCAAATGCTGTCCGCGCGCTAGACCTCATTCTGAATGCCACCGCCCCACAAACATTTGTGTTAAATCTGCCCATTTTCTAAGACTTAACATTTTGGCTGCCGCTCTCTCTCAACCAAGTTTGAACACTTACATCTATAAATGTCTATTACATTCCATACTGTGTGTACACTTCCAAGCAATAGGAGTAGCGCTCAATTCCAGTCCTCAGGCTTGCAACATTTCTGTTTAAAAACAAAAATAAAATATGCAAATCAGGCTGAATCATAGGCCATTTGCGTGCAGATACCTTGTAGGGATGTTCATTTTGTATATCCTAAGTATCAGACTTATGTGGGATGGGTGGGGAAATGGAAATTAAGGGTGTTTGTGTATGGGGGGGGGGGGGGGCATTTTTTTAAATGTAAATTTAGGAATGTTATGTTTAAATCTTTTTTTATTAGTAATCCAGTACATACATTACAGGTACATATCTCAACACAAATACAACATATGTGATTCAAGATGTCACGTGCTTAAGGATTACAACAAATTGCAGTCCCCCGTTCCTCCCTCCCCCCCCTCCCTTGCGCCAGCAACCAGACAACTAAACAAATGAACTTTAAGAAAACCATTTACACTTTGTAGGTCAATGACTAGTGTTCGCACGTAGACCAGAGGCCTTGATTCTTATAGCCTCCAGCCCACTACCCCAGCCTCTTAGCGTGGGGATGATACCTTCACAATGATCGAGCCAGATGTATACTCCCCCAGCATCGGTCCCATTCATCTCCTCCCTCGTTGGCACTAATTGGAACAGCGCAGGAACCCCTTCCCTCTGTCCCCTCCCACCCAGCTCCCTCCCTCCCTACCCACCCTCCCTTCATGTGTGATAAGTGTAAATTTAGGAATGTTATACTCAAACTTAAATTCAGAAGAGACATTCAAGGAAGAAAGGAAAAAAGGAGCAAAACATATCCAGAAATATCTAAATGAAAACCCCCAAGAAAATACAACCATCACTTGTAGCCCCAACATAACAACAACAACAAAAATATTGAGAGGAGAGTTGATTAAACAGACATCTTAGGGGCCCTTTAATGAAGAGGCAGTAGATCTACTGCTGGGTTTGTGCGCAGCATATTGGGCCCTACCACCATGCTCATGCAAGAGCCCAGCGATAGTTCCAAGTCTGCCGTGCACCATTTCTGGTGCTAGAAAATAGTTCTTATTTTCTAGCGCCAGGTTACCGCTGGACAGGGGCGTATCTGACCTTCAGCGGTAGGGGGGGCCAGAATCGAGGTGGGGGGGACATTTTAGCCCCCCCGGTGCCACCGCATCATCATTGCCCACACCCCCCCTCCGCCGCCGGCGACCCTCTCAACCCCCCCGCCCGCTCGCTCGCCGTCGCCTACCTATGCTGGCGGGGGACCCCATCCCCCGCCAGCCGAAGTCTTCTTCCTTCCTTTCAAGTTTCTGAGTCTGACGTCCTGCACGTTGGGAAGCTTGCCAGGTGCCCTTGGCCTGGATTGGCCGCTGTCGTGGACAGGATACTGGGCTCGATGGACCCTTGGTCTTTTCCCAGTGTGGCATTACTTATGTACTTACGTAATAACTCCTGATTCTGTATCAGTGCTTTTAACTGTGAGGAAAAAAGAAAACATATTCCTTACAATGAAATTTAAACATTTCCTAGGAAATTTCATGCCTAGAGACACAGCTCGAGATTTTAATTGCAGAAATTTTCTCCTAACCTTTAGGGTTCTAGGCGACTATGGAAAAGTTATTTAACCAAACTTTGAAAGATCCAGATAACATAGAATCCCACTCTGAGATATTCTGACAGTCAACAATGTGGTTCTGTCATTGGATTCCTTTTCAGAAGTCTCTAATAGAGCTATGAAATTAACCTCATCACCTTGAATTGATCCCTCTTTTCCTAGTCTCTTCAGCAAGTTAAACAAACTATACAGCTCTAACCAAAACTGGTAAAGCAACTGAATCAGGAACCAAATCTCTACAAAATTATTGTTTCAAAGTTTGAAAAGATGAAATCATATGACAATATGGAAAATTAACAAAGGTTCCACTTTAGGTGTCTCCGACCAGGAAAGGGATATAGTTGATGATATCCCTGAAACTCTCTGCTCAGTGTGCGGTGGTGGCTAAGAAAGCAACTAGAATGTTAGGTATTATTAGGAAAGGAATGAAAAACAAAAATGAGGACTTTATAATGCCTTTGTATCGCTCCATGGTGCCGACTGCACCTCAAATACTGTGTGCATTTGTGGTCACCGCATCTCAAAAAAGATATAGTGGAATTAGAAAAGGTACAGAGAAGGGCGACAAAAATGATAAAGGGGATGGGATGACCGCCCTATGAAAAAAGGCTAAAGCAGCTATGGCTGTTCAGCTTGGAGAAAAGACAGCTGAGTGGAGATATGATAGAGGTCTATAAAATAATGAGTGAAGTGGAAAGGGTAGATAGTGAATTGCTTGTTTACTCTTTCCAAAAATACTAGGACTAGGGGGCACGCAATGAAGCTACAAAGTAGTAAATTTAAAACAGATCGGAGAAAATATTTCCTCGCTCAATGTGTAATTAAACTCTGGAATTCATTGCCAGACAATGTAGTAAAAGCAGTTAGCTTAGCGGGGTTTAAAAAAGGTTTGGATATTTTCCTAAAAGTCCATTGCTTATTTCTAGGATAAGCAACATCAAGTGTATTGTACTGTTTGTTTTGGTATTTTTTTTTGTTTTGTTACATTTGTACCCCACGCTTTCCTACTCATGGCAGGCTCAATGTGGCTTACATGGGGCAATGGAGGGTTAAGTGACTTGTCCAGAGTCACAAGGAGCTGTCTGTGCTTGAAGTGGGATTTGAACTCAGTTCCCCAGGACCAAAGTCCACCACCCTAACCACTAGGCCACTCCTCTTCCCAAGTACTTATAACTTGGATTGGCCACTGTTGAAAACAGGATGTTGGGCTTCATGGACCTTCGGTCTGTCCCAGTATGGCAACACTTATGTTCTTATGTTCTAACAAAATGTAAATTATTATATGGAGTGCATTTTCTACCCTCTACAGTGTACTCCCTAAAAACAAATTCCCCTTCACCAAAGCACTGTTGGCAGCTTCCAAAGTTTCAGGCCTCTGATGGTGCTATACAAGTATCAAACATATAAACGGCGAGTGGCCGAACTCACTCGCAAATGCGCAGTAAAGACCCTCTCTGTCCCGCCCCCGCGTCAATACGTGATGACGGGGGCGGGACAGAGAAGGTCTCTACTGCGCAAGGGGAGGGACGAAACCGCTGTCGCTACCGCTTCCCCCCCCCAAGGTCGCCGCCGCCACCCACTCTCCACCCGGGCCGGGCCCTCGCTCCGCTATAGAAACAGCGCGGGAACGGAGCACACAGCTCAGCTGAGCTGCCGTCAGCCTTCCTTCCCTGCCTGTGTCCCGCCCTTGCCCACGAGGGTGGGACACAGGCAGAGAAGAAGGACGGCAGCTCATCTGAGCTGTGTGCTCCGTTCCCGCGCTGTTTCTTTTTTTTTTTTTTTTTTATATTTGTTTATTGGTTTTTCAAAAATAAACAACCTCTACTGATACAAGCTTCTGATAAACTTATTACATCAACTACATACAAACAATGCAGATCGTACAGCTCATATGCTCATTTCTTTTCCCCTTCAATTCTTCCCCCCTCCCTCCCCCCCCCCCCCCCCCCTCGGGTGTGCATCATCCTGCCTCATTCCACTCCTTTCCATTGTTCATATGCATCCCATACTTTTTGAAACTTTTGAAGCTGACCTTTTCGCAATGCCGTCAACTTTGACATTTGATACAGGTGATGTAACCTGCCCATCACCACCTGCATGGCTGGAGTCTCCTGCTGCTTCCAGGCCCGAGCGAGCGCTAATTTTGCTGCTCCTAAGACATGGATGACCAGCTTGTGACTATGTATGGGGCTCTTGCTAGGTCTTACATGCAGAAGACAACTCTCTGCCGTTTTCGGATAGCTAATCTCAGTCATTTCCTTCACCCTGTCCATGATCTCCGTCCAGAATTTTTGAACCTTTGGGCATTCCCACCATATATGCCAAAATGTGCCTTTCCCTCCACAGTCCCTCCAGCAATTTGTCGACATTTGCGGGCAGAATTTCTGTAGTCTAACTGGGGTATAGTACCACCAGTATAAGATCTTATACCCATTCTCTGCCAGAGGCTGGGCAATGGAGGGCTTCAATAGGTGTCTATAGCTATGTGTCCACCACTCTTCCGTATAGTTACCCTGTAGTTCCTCCTCCCATTTTCTAGTATAGAATCCCAGTGGGGACGAGAGCAGAAGCAGAGCTCTATATATCCTCGTTATGCCACCCCTACCCCCTCCTTGTCTCATTGCCTTTTCCACCTCCGTCTCTGCCAACTCCAATTCATCCCTAGCTCTTTTAAGTATATAATTTCTGATGCAGTTATAATAAACTAAGTCCCTCTCCTCCAATCCGTACTCATCTTGCAACTCCTCAAATGACCTCATCTCTCCGTTGACCCAAATTTGCCCCAGTTGGTAAAGACCCCTCTTGGCCCAGATCTGAAATACCCTCTCCTCCCTCCCCAAGGGGAACCCTGGAGCATCTTGTATTGCCATCTGTTGGAAATATTCTCTTTCTGGGAAAGCCCGCTTTCTTAATTGAAGCCAGGTATGTAAGATGTGGCTCAAGCCCAACGGAACCCTCTCAATTATCTTTAAGAGTTCCTTTCTCGGTTTCCAGAGTGCGTCCCCTGTGTATCTAGTCCCCATCCATGCTCGCTCCCAGTGAAGCCACTTTTGGTATTGGTCGGGTACCATTCTGCGCATACCCGCAGTTGCGCTGCCTGGTAGTAGAGAAAAAAATTTGGGACCCCCATGCCGCCTTTGTTCGGCCTTTGGTACATTACACTTCTTCGCACCCTGGGTGGCCGCTTCCTCCAAATATATGCAAAAACCTTTTTAGTCAACTGCTGGAAAAAGATACGCGGTATGGGAACTGGAAGCGCCATAAATAAATAAAGCAGCTTCGGCAGGAGCATCATTTTTACCGCATGTATTCTACCCAACCATGAAATCGTGAGGCCCTCCCACCTATCCAATTCTTCAAAAAGCTCCCTGACCTTCTTAGGGAAGTTTTCTTGATACAAAAGCTCTATTCTTGGGGTAATCATAGCCCCAAGATACCTTATTGCCCTCGCTGCCCATTTAAATGGGTATAATTTCTGCAATTCCTGGGCCTCCCTCTGCGGAACCGTAAGATTAAGTATTTCGGACTTAGTGGTATTAATTTTAAAGCCCGAGAGCTCCCCATACTGCAAGATCACTTCTGTAACCTGCTGTACCGATTGTTTAGGCTGTGCCAAGGTCAGCAATACATCATCCGCAAACAGCATAATCTTGTGCTCCCTCTTACCTCTAACCACCCCCCCGTATACTCTTGTGTTCTCTAATCCTCTGTGCTAATGGTTCAATGGATATTGCGAACAACAGGGGCGATACCGCACACCCCTGCCTCGTCCCCCTACCCAGCCCTATCGGCTCCGAATAAGCCCCATTTATCTTTATGATTGCCAGGGGATTAGTATAGAGCAAGCTGAACCATTTTAAGATTCTTCCCTCCAGTCCCATCTGCTTTAGGACCCCAAACAGAAAAGGCCACTCCACCCGGTCGAACGCTTTTTCAGCATCCACCGAGAGGAGTAGAACCGAGTTTGGCTCTTCATTAGCTTGCTGAATCACATGGAGCAGGCATCTAATATTGTCGAACGTCTGCCGGCCCTCTATGAAGCCCGCCTGATCCTCATGAACCACTCTCGGGAGTACCCTCTGCAGCCTTGCAGCCAGAATTTTAGTGAAAATTTTATAGTCCACATTTAATAGGGCGTTCCCGCGCTGTTTCAATAGCGAAGTGAGGGCCCGGCTCGGGTGGAGGGGTGGCGGCGACTCCAGGGGGGGGCGTAGCGGTGACCTCGGAGGGGCAACGGCGAGCTCAGCGGCGGGGGGGGGGGGGCTTTCAAACCCCCCCCCCCCCCCGTCCTATACTAGCCCGTTTTTACAGGCTCAACGGCTAGTAGTATCTATATACAGAGTAAGATAGAAACTACGGACGGGGTTGGAATTGTTATTACATAATTATATCTGTAGTAAACTAGATTGATATTACACCGGGAGCAACGCTTAAAGCCACTGAGAACCTTCGTGGACAAGGAAGGAACAACTTCCGTGGCCAAATCAAATGACTTGATGGTGCCGAAAAAGGATCAAAAGTACCAGAGAAAAAACGAAGAGAGAACCCAATCGAAGTCAAGGCCTAAATGTGGCCTAAAGACGTGGAAAAGTGAAAGAAACTTAAACGCAGGAAAATATAACTATAAAAATAAAGGAAGGGAAAAAGAAGAACCCAAACACATGAAACAAGAAAAACACACTGAAAAGAGACACCGAAAAGCACTCAAAGCTCTTTCTGAACCAGTCCTTTGAGGAGCAGAGAAAAATGGCATCCATTTACCACCATGGTATATAAAAAAGAAAGAACTGGTGGTCCCGCACTCTTGCAGTGAGTGGGAAGGCACCCCTGCATGCTCTACTGTGCATGAACTGGTGCCTTCCCACTCTCGTAATTCACAAACTCTTTTCAGTTTGATATAAGCTCCGAACTGGTCAATGCAGGTCACGTTACTCACGTATAAGAACTATAGGCCTGCTTGTCCATGTAGAATTCCTTTTTAACGACAAGCTGGTAGCATGCTGACCCAGTATTAGCAGGTTAAACAGAATTCTTGCAATCTGAGAAAGAAAAACACCTGGCATTCTTCCAGACACATCTGATGTGATTAAAAACCAAAAATGTGGAAGGCTTCAGAAGAGGGAGAAAGGGATAGGAGTCCTGGCTTGCATAATATCAGGCATTTCTCTAACCAGTCTAAACAGGGCATGTGAGTCAGCCAGCTGGTTTTCATTTCAGCACAGAATGAGCCAAATATCACCCTAGCCAGGTCAGCAGTGCTGTAATTTGAGCTCCTTATAGGTCTACATCAATCATTACTGGGCATCTGATTCGACCGCCAGGCTTGTTTAAAGAGAAATATGGTACTTAGCACATGAGGTTGCATCAACTGCCCTGAGAGGGTTAATGCAGAATGGTACTGTAGCATGAGGTTTCCATTGCTAGACATTGCTAGCTGGCTGCATACTGGTGTGTGCTTTGGTCTGCACCAGTGTTCTTTGATAGCATGATTTATGAACCACTGTGCAATACTACCTCTAGCAATAAGAGACTTTAATCCAACCTGGCAACTCAGTGCTCGGAACTGAGACAAAAATCCCTTCTATCAGTAAGCAGTAAAAAAAAAAAAGATTTTTTTTTATTGCAGGGAACCTAAAAAAATCCTTTGAAACAGGTGCCTATTTAAGGCTTATTTCATATAGATGATAAAGATGCCTTGACAAAATATGCACCTTAAGCCAGCCCCTGTAGTTTTGCAAATTTACATCTCTCCAAGGCAGAATAGTGTGGATAATTCTGGAGACCTCACCTTCAAAAAGAAAAAAAGATATCAAACATATAAATGGCAAGTGACCGACTCACCTGCAAATGCGCAGTAGAGACTTCCCTCTCTGTCCCGCCCTCGCGTCAAGACGTGATGATGTCAGAGGGCGGAACAGAGAGGGAAACGGAGTCGGACTGTCGGACGCTGCCACTGGAGCCTGGAAACGAACATTGCGCGCACCAACCTCCCCCCTCCCCCATCCCTGCCGCTGCTCCCACCCCCCTCTGTATCGGGCCCCCTGCGCTGACCTGACAGCGCCTCTCACCTCCGTGTGGAAGCGCTGCAGGCAGCAGCAGAGCGATCTGCTGCTGCCTGCAGCGCTTTCACATGGAGGTGAGAGGCGCTGTCAGGTCAGTGCAGGGGGCCCGGCACGGAGGGGGGAGGGAGCGGCGGCGAGGAGGGTAGCTGGAAATCTCGCCCGTTTTAACGGGCTTAACGGCTAGTAAGATATAAAAAGAATGAACTCAGCCTGCAGTCAATATTCAGGAAAACAGTGTTAAATTGTTGTATCGCTGGTATCTGACACCGGTTCGATTGAATCGAATGTTTAAAAATGTTCAACCCTTATGTTGGAGAAATTGTGGTCAATTGGGCACTTTAGGTCATATCTGGTGGACATGCAAGAAGGTGAAAGCATTTTGGAAAGCTGTCCAGGGCAGAGTTCAGTTGTGGGTAAGATCTAGTATCCCATGGGACCCAGCACTATTTTTGTTTAATAGGACTATTCCGGGAATACCTGCAGAAGGGAAAGTCTTGGCACGACACTGCTTCTGTGCTGGTCGGTTTGATCATCGCTAGATCCTGGAAGCGGAGTAATAGCCCCTCGATAATTAGGTGGAGACAGTTGTTGGAGTACATTGCTGAACGGGAGCGGCTTTTGGCACGGGAGAGGAACACTCTAGCTAAATGGACAAAGATATGGGCTCCATTTATGTCACTAGTGCAATCCTAGGCTGGGTTAAGGAGGTTATACAAATCATTTTGGTTGAACCTTGCGGGGGCGATGGGGGGTTTGGGTGGGTAGGGGTAGGTTGGCTATTTAAAGCATTTTATACATATTGTTTTCTTTGCACTCCTTTAAACAAAAATACAACTGGGTTCTATCTTGAATGTAGGGGGTCCTGCTTCAGTAGGACCCCTGATGCAGATGAATCTAACTGTTTGATATTGTTAATTTGCACTGTTTTGTACAATGTATATTTGTTGGATTCATTAAATAAACTTCCGGTTTAAAATTAAAAAAAAAAGAAAAAAAAGAATGAAGTCAGTCCAGAGGGCAGCTACTAAAATGGTGTATGGTCTTCATCATAAAGCATATAGGGACAGACTTAAACATCTCAAAATGTATACTTTAGAAGAAAAGTGTGAGGGTGGGGGGGAGATATGATAGAGGCGTTTAAATAACTCTATGGCACCAATGCACAGGAGGCAGGTCTCTTTCAATTGAACGGGCAAGATGGTGGAGGCTATTATTAAGAATAAAATTGCAGAGCATATACAAAAACATGGACTGATGAGACAAAGTCAGCACGGATTTAGTGAAGGGAAGTCTTGCCTCACCAATCTAATGCATTTTTTTGAGGGGGTAAGCAAACATGTGGACAATGGGGAGCCGGTTGATATTGTATATCTGGATTTTCAGAAGGCGTTTGACAAAGTGCCGCACGAAAGACTCCTGAAGAAATTGCAGAGTCATGGAATCGGAGGTAGGGTATTATTATGGATTAAGAACTGGTTGAAAGATAGGAAGCAGAGAGTAGGATTGCGTGGCCAGTATTCTCAGTGGAGGAGGGTAGTTAGTGGGGTCCCGCAGGGGTCTGTGCTGGGTCCGTTGCTTTTTAATGTATTTATAAATGACCTAGAGATGGGAATAACTAGTGAGGTAATTAAATTCGCCGATGACACAAAATTATTCAGGGTCGTCAAGTCGCAGGAGGAATGTGAACGATTACAGGAGGACCTTGCGAGACTGGGAGAATGGGCGTGCAAGTGGCAGATGAAGTTCAATGTTGACAAGTGCAAAGTGATGCATGTGGGTAAGAGGAACCCGAATTATAGCTACGTCTTGCAAGGTTCCGCGTTAGGAGTTACGGATCAAGAAAGGGATCTGGGTGTCGTCGTCGATGATACGCTGAAACCTTCTGCTCAGTGTGCTGCTGCGGCTAGGAAAGCGAATAGAATGTTGGGTGTTATTAAGAAGGGTATGGAGTCCAGGTGTGCGGATGTTATAATGCCGTTGTATCGCTCCATGGTGCGACCGCACCTGGAGTATTGTGTTCAGTACTGGTCTCCGTATCTCAAAAAAGATATAGTAGAATTGGAAAAGGTACAGCGAAGGGCGACGAAAATGATAGTGGGGATGGGACGACTTTCCTATGAAGAGAGGCTGAGAAGGCTAGGGCTTTTCAGCTTGGAGAAGAGACGGCTGAGGGGAGATATGATAGAAGTGTATAAAATAATGAGTGGAATGGATCGGGTGGAGGTGAAGCGACTGTTCACGCTATCCAAAAATACTAGGACTAGAGGGCATGAGTTGAAGCTACAGTGTGGTAAATTTAAAACGAATCGGAGAAAATTTTTCTTCACCCAACGTGTAATTAGACTCTGGAATTCATTGCCGGAGAACGTGGTACGGGCGGTTAGCTTGACGGAGTTTAAAAAGGGGTTAGATAGATTCCTAAAGGACAAGTCCATAGACCGCTATTAAATGGACTGGAAAAATTCCTCATTTTAGGTACAACTTGTCTGGAATGTTTTTACGTTTGGGGAGCGTGCCAGGTGCCCTTGACCTGGATTGGCCACTGTCGGTGACAGGATGCTGGGCTAGATGGACCTTTGGTCTTTCCCAGTATGGCACTACTTATGTACTTATGTAAGCTCTGGAATGAGGGCGCATAGGATGAAAGTGAAAGGGGACAGACTCAGAAGTTACCTGAGAAAACGCTTCTTCACGGAAAGGTGGTGAATTCCTGGTGGAGGTGGTGGTGATGATGAAAGCTGTAACCGAATTCAAGAAAGCTCGGGACAGGTACGTAGGATCTCTAGGCGAGAGGAAGGGATAGTGGATGGCGTGGATGGGCAGACTGAATAGGCCATATGGTCTTTATCTGCCTTCGTTTTTTCAAATGCATGCATGTACTCTATGCATGGCAATGAATGCATTGCAATTCCACCCCTGATCTGGCCAGGCTATGCCCCTGGGAATGCCAAACGTAACACAAAATAGAAGTACACATATTCTGGGCAGACACAATTTTGTGAAAGCCTTTTTCTAGGTGTGGAGGAGCCTTTGCACAAGGAAAAACATTTCTAAAAAATTAATTATCCCCTTAATTTGAAGATAGCATATAGTTTTACTGGAATGCCTAGCGTTCATAACAGTCAGTGGGCGTGAACTGGGACCAGTTGTTGTCACTGACCTAGCCCTGCTACAAGCATAACAACACTGGATGATTGTTATGATGGAGGCTGCTCTGTCTGGCTGCCTCCCACAGTTATATAAATTCTCTGGAGAGACGGTTGCTAAAGATCTGTCTCTAGAAAATGAGTCGGAGGGGTGGGGGGGAAGGAAGATTGGTTTGTGATCATGCATTGGCCTTGACCCATAGAGCTGCTGTCTGTGGATGGGAAGGGGTTGCCCATATCAGTGATGTGAGAAACTAAATTGGATGTGTGTCAGGTAGACAGAAATATAGAATATTTCAGCAGATAAATTCTATAATTTGGTGCTTCAATTTAGGTGCTGCAATGGGGCGTGTTTAGTGGCAGTTCTGTAATGGTACTTCAGCATGCCTAAGCTGTTGTAGAATACTAGTTCAGACACATGTTGGCACTCCAAAACTTTACGCCAAGTCAATGGCAGATATAAATGGTTGCTCCTTAGTGTGCAAAGTGATGCGTAACTTGTAGTATTTTATAAGTTACACATATTGTCACTCTTCATTAAGGCATACTCTACCGACCCAACCTAAATTGCCTGAACCCTGCACCACAATCAAAACCAAAGAGCGCAATGGACATAACACAACTCTCCCTCTCTAAGATTCCCTATTGCGTCTGTTATACATGAACCTTATTCTACCACTGCATCACTTTGGAATTGTTCATACCGGAATTGGCGATCGCCTTTATGTACTATGTAACCCACATTGCAAATAGCTGGGAAAATGTGGGATACAAATGTAACAAATAAATAAATATTGGGCCAGATTCTTTATATGGTGCCTAAAAAGTCCGCAAGGAAAACATCTCCGCGTAAGTGTATTCTATAAGTAGTGGCTAGATTTAGGCGCGGTATATAGAATACGCTTAGTTGATATCCCGGTGCCTAAAACTGTGCAGGTCCATTTACGCCAATGAAAAAGTGGCATATAAATTCAAGCGTGTAGATTTACGTGCACTGGCCCATATTCTGTAACTACACGGGTAAATTTCAGAAGGCCCATCAAACGTCCATTTCCCTGCCCATAACCACGCCCCTTTTGAACTTTTTTACAGGCTTTATAATTAAGGTGCACTTCATTACAGAACATGCTTAGCAAGTCATGCGTGTAAATTCTAATTATTGCCAATTAGTGCTCATTATTGCTGGTTAAGTGCTGTTACATACGCTGATTGGCTTGTTAATCCAATTAAGTTACGTGCATTATTATAGAATACAGTTGGATTTCTGCATGGATTTCTAGGCGCAGTATATAGAATCTGGCAGATTGGGGTCCTTTTACTAAGCTGCACTAAAAGGTGGCCTGCGCTATAATTAGCGCATTGGTTCACTGCACACTTATGGCATTTTTAACGCTACCGTAGATTGGATTTCCAATTAATGGCCAGGCACTAGTTTCCAAATTAGCATGTGTCCATTAGCACATGAGCCCTTACTGACACCTATTGAATAGACAGAAGGGGCTCACGTGCTAACTGTTCGCTAATTAGTTGGCGTGCGACAATGTAGCTGCACTAACTGATTAGCGCTGGTCACGCTTACTCTGTGCCCCCAAATACGCCCCCGATGCTAAAAAATACAAAGTATTTTGTAGAGCTGGGAAAGTGTGCACAGATGCTTGAACTACAGCAGGGTGCCTAAGCGCATCTACGGTAGGTCATTTTGGTGCATGGGAAGAACGCATTAGTGCTTACTGCTGCTTAGTAAAAAGACCCCATTATTGGGCACCATGTCCATTGTCTGTGTACGCTCCTATGATGAATATCGTGTGTATACAGTTTCATATTGTGTATATACAAATATGTATATATTTCATTTGTTTAAATCTATTATTCCCACATATATTGAGTTTACTTACTGTCAACATTATTTTAATACACATTTATTGTGTTATTTAATATTTTGATACTCTCATTTGATTGTTTTACATGTTTTTCACTATATATTTTCCAAAGTATTTTTATGTATGTTTCTCGATGCAGGCCAGATAGGCCGAAACACAGTTGTGTCGAGTCTTGCTCACCGACCATTTTATTGTTCAGTAAATTGTTTCATTGATTTCTCTATTGAAGCGTTGTCATTTTTTGGTCATCTTCGCTGTTTTTGTTCATTGCTGACGGTTTTACGAAGACTGGTTTCTTCTGTTTTTTTGCATTACAACTGTGTACGCTCCTCCCATGTTTACACCTACCATGCAGTTACATTCTCCAGCACTTAAGTGCTATTTATATAGTGTCGTCATGCCTCCCTCCCGGGGCCGATGTCACCTCTGCTTGGTCCTGGACGGTTCCGTGACTCAACTGCACACGCCCGACTTGGTAAGATTCTTTTTAATAATTCCAAGGTATGTCCATTTTCAAACACAAATAGTTTACAGGTGCTGCAATTCCACTAGCTCCTTTAAAGCAGGTTCCAAATTACAGCTTCTCCCTTATAGCTCAGTACAGTCACTCTGGATCTGGAGCCAGGAGACACTGACTTCTTCTAGGCGCTGCCTAGGGAAGCGCCCCGCAAGTAACAAACCCCTTCTTCCCTACAGTCTCCTGTGTCTAACTTGCTTTTCAGTTCTTTGTAATTGAAGGAAGCCCCCCCCGCCCCCTCCCACGGGCCCAAAGCTCATCGATTTCCACAGAATACAGTTCTTCTGGAGATTAAGCTTTTTAATATTGCAGTTCACTGTTCCAAACTGAACCTCTTTTCCTTCACCTCTCACACATACAGAGGTTGAAGGGTCCCCCTCCCTCTACCAGCCTCTAACACCTGGATTCCACCCAGATGGGTCAGGTTTGAGCCGCACAGCACAAATACCGGCTTCAGGCACCGCTTCTGTAGTGAGCTTCACCCGGACTCCCCTTTTCACAGGTCCAGAGTTTCTGCTATCAAGCACTCCTCCACTTCCACCCAGGCTAGAAAATAGGGCTGTTATAAACCTTTTTAGCCTTTTTCCCTGTACCAGGACCAGTGCAGAGATATCCATAGGTTCAGTCCCATCTGCTTCTCCCCCTTGGGACAACTCCTCAACTCCTGCCCCTGGCTGCCAGTCCATCAGCTCTTCCCCTTGTATATATCTCCCAGCTGTCCCAAATCCTCCTGATTAGCCTCTCTGAACCAGTCCCCTCCCTCCTCACCAGGAACCTGGCACCTGTAGTTCTTGCTCCACTTCCTGCTAGGATCTGGGGTTTTATCCAGAGCTCTTGGGAACTGTAGTCTTCCTCCATCTCAGAGGAAATAAGCTGCTTGTATCTCTGAGAAGGTGTGGGCCATCTACCCCGAGGAACCTGGGATTTTCAGGGGGGAATCTTCCTTTCCTGCTCCTTTCCTTGGCAACTTCCTCACCTATTACCCTGGAATCCTCACAATAGACTAGAAACTAGAGAACTTAAGCATGAAAATGATACCTTTGAGGTGCATAAGTGGCGTGTAGCTCTAGCCTTGAGTTTATAGAATTCCCCCTAAAGATGTAAGGGCCATCTGGCCTGCCAACTGAACGTGCAGTGCTGTGTAATAGACACCAGTTGATTTCTAGCTTCCTTTCACTTCTTTGCAACTAGATAGAATTAAGTCTAAGTATTCTTCATTTGACTTCAAAGTTGTTTGTTACCATGTTCAATCTGCAGCTGAAAAAGGCCACAGAAGACCAGTGGCATAGCTATGGGGAGGGGGGCCATGGGGGCCTGGGCCCCCCCAAACTGGATCTGTGCCCTTGGTTAGGCTGGCGGCGGTCCCCAACCCCTGCCTGCTGAAGCGTTTTTTTTTCAGCGCTGGTCTCCGGTGCTGCCGCACTTCCTGCCCTGCCCTCTCTTCCCCTCACTTCCGGCACGCTTGTTTTAGTGAAACTGAGCATGTCCGCGTGCTCAATTTCATTAAAACGAGCATGCCGGGACATGACATGAGGGGAAGAGAGAGCAGAGCAGGAAACGCGGTGGTGATGGCGGTAGCGCCGGCAGCGCTTCGTCTGACAGGGGTTGGGGACCCCTCCCCCCCGCCAGCCAAGGTATGTGCAGCAGCAGCAGCTGTGGTGGGTGGCAGCAGGGCAGCGGTGGGGGGTGGCAAGGAGGCGGACCAAAATGCGCCCTCTCCCTTTGTGCTCTGGCCCCCTCCCACTTTGAGGTCTGGCTACGCCCCTGCAGAAGACTTAATACACCATTTCACTTTTCTGAGATTATACAGATCAATATTGTGCCATGGCAATCAGCATTTATTATTTTTTCCAAACACTGGCTGCTTTGGCAAAAATATTATCTGGATAGTCACCAGAGCTGAATAGGGCAGTCAGTGCCAGTGATATCCAGATTGTAGTGATACATTGTGGCTAAGCGAATAACTTACGGGGAGCACGCTCATTCCACCCACAGATTGCCCAGACATTAAGGGCTGGATTCTGCAAATGGCACACAATTTTCCGCAAGCAGAATTGCATGCAACTGAACTGGCTAATGAGCCATTTTACACCAATAATTGGGTGCAATCAATTATTGGCATTAATTGGCACCAATAAATTACACACCAGGATGTAAACCAGGTTTCAGTTCCTGTAAATCCTCCTGCCTACTGGGGGTCTTTTACAAAGGCATGCTAGCGTTTTTTATTGTGCGCTAATGGTTAGTGTGCGCCAGGGGCGCAGCCAGACTTCGGCGGGAGGGGGGTCCAGAGCCCGAGGTGAGGGGGCACATTTTAGCACACACCCCCCCGGCGCCGCCGACCCCCCCCCCCCCGCCGCCATTGCCGACACCCCCCTCCGCCAGCACCACCAACAACAACTTTGACTCCCCCGCCGACGACCCTCTCGACCCCCGCTCGCTGTCGCCTACCTTTTCTGGTGGGGGACCCCAACCCCCGCCAGCTGAGGTCCTCTTCTTCCTTCGTTCTGTTTCTGAGTCTGACGTCCTGCACGTACAACGTGCAGGACGTCAGACTCACAGAAACAGAACGAAGCCTTGTGATCTGCAGGGCTTCGTTCTGTTTCTGTGAAACGTGCAGGACATCAGACTCAGAAACAAAACGAAGGAAGAAGAGGACCTCAGCTGGCGGGGGTTGGGGTCCCCCACCAGCAAAGGTAGCAACCGGCGACAGCGGGTTGACGGCGGGAGGGGGGGTTGAGAGGGTCGGCGGCGGGGGGGGGGGGGGGGGTCCAGGGCCAAATCTAGGGGGGGGCCCAGGCCCCCGTGGCCCCATAGTAGCTACTCCACTGGTGTGCGCTATACACTAGGGATGCCCATAGGGCTATATGGACATCTGTAGCGTTTAATGCATGCGTGTGCTAAAAATGCTGACGTTCCTTTGTAAAAGGGGCCCAAAGTTTTGGCATAGAAATCATCTCTAAGCGCTATTCTATAAATGACGTGCAACTCAGAGCGCAGTTTATAGAATACTGTTCTGCTTGGGGGGGGGGAGGGGTTGGGTGCCTTTCATTGAGCACCATTTACTGAATCTAATCCTAACCGTACAGTGCCAAGACGGTCTGTAAGGATATTAAGAGTAGAACTAATGATCTTGTGCGCGTGTACCAAATTTCAACTCTTAATTCCCCAAAAAATCATGACAGAATAGACAGAGTGGATGGCATTTTCAGCGCTGCGTGCGTCTGGTAGCGCTATATAAATGTTAATAATAATAATAGGTGTGCAGCACTGCGTGCGTCTGGTAGCGCTATACAAATGTTAATAATAATAATAGGTGTTCAGCGCTGCGTGCGTCTGGTAGCGCTATATAAATGTTAATAATAATAATAGGTGTGCAGCACTGCGTGCGTCTGGTAGCGCTATACAAATGTTAATAATAATAATATATAGAGATCATTGGTTTGTTTCATGCTGGCACTTTTTGTAGATTCTTGTTTTATGGTTCTGTTTGGGATGATGTACATTTTGTTATACTCTGCTTAAGTCAAGGTGGACTATAAATGCAGAAAGATAGATAGATAGATGTAGTCCTGTCTGTATGGTAGCATCCCGAGAAATGATCCTGTTGCCTTCTTGCGGCTTATTTTATGCATCCTCTGTTAAGCATCTAAATAGTAATCCACAGGTTCCCAGCCTATGGGGTGAGTTGAACTTGGCCTTCATGTGCTTATTGTAGAGGAGTCACCATTGGAATCACTCTCATTCATCCCTCGCACCCATTAGCGTCTTTTGAAGTATCGGATTACCTTGCCCATGGAAACATACAGGCTCGCTGTGTGATATACCATAACTGCTGCAGCAGATCGTATAATTTTCCCCGAAGGCTTGTTGCTGACTATGTCGAGCCATTTGTATTTATGACAGCTTGGGGGTGATTTAGTGCGACCTTACTTTGATAAAAGCCATTTAAAGCTCATAAATATGTGTAGCACGCTGCCTCCTGGGCTTGGATTTAAATGAAGAGCTTGCCATTAGCATTGCCATTCAGCTTTTATTGTCTGGGATCAAAAAAAGGCAAAGGATGAAAGAAAACAGAGAGACTGTGAGAGAGAGAGAGATGAGTAGAAAAACTTGAGAAATGAGGCTATAACCCTATTTAAAGCTGCCATAACTACAAGCAACTGGAACCCCCCCCCCCCCCTCCCTTTGGGTTAGCAAGTTCACCTCCGCTATTTGCTCCAAATGAAAGGACCTTCAGTGGTGGAAGAGCAGCAGGAACACAACAAAGCAAAACTTAATGAAAAAAGGTTTGTGGTCTGTAGGAAAGGCTAAAGCGGCTAGGGCTCTTCAGCTTGGAGAAAAGGCGGCTGAGGGGAGATATGATAGAGGTCTGTAAAATAATGAGTGGAGTTGAACGGGTAGATGTGAAGCGTCTGTTTACGCTTTCCAAAAATACTAGGACTAGGGAGCATGCAATGAAGCTGCAATGTAGTAAATTTAAAACGAATCGGAGAAACTTTTTCTTCACTCAACATGTAATTAAACTCTGGAATTCGTTGCCAGAGAATGTGGTAAAGGCGGTTAGCTTAGCAGAGTTTTAAAAAGTTTTGGATGGCTTCCTAAAGGAAAAGTCCACAGACCATTATTAAATGAACTTGGGGAATATCCACTATTTCTGGGATAAGCAGTATAAAATGTTTTGTACTTTTTGGGGACCTTGCCAGGTATTTGTGACCTGGATTGGACACTGTTGGAAATCAGATACTGGGCTTGATGGACCTTTGGTCTTTTCCAGTATGGCAATACTTTTGTAGGGACATTCCTTTTCATTTTTAAAAGAAATATTAAAATTGTTCAGATGGGAAGAAACTAAGGAGAAGGGAGCAATTATATATCTTGACATCACGATTTTGTTATAGAATGCTAGTGTAATGTCAGCACTTTTACGCCATGTGAATGGCAGGTGTAAGCTGGTTGTACCTAAGTGACACATGGAATTTATAATATTCTACAAACTGTCCCCCTAATTCTGTAAAAGTCACCAAAAATTGTGCATGCAAATTTTGAGCATGTGCCCAATTTGTACATGCAATTTAATTGAATAATGAGCCAGTTAGTTAACAAGCAATTATTGGCAATAATTAGATTTAATTGGAATTTACATGCATAAATGTAGGTGCCGGGTCTCTGCCTAAGTTTTATGCTCGATCTGAAAAAGGGGATGCTGAAATGGGAGGGTCATGGGTGGAACGGGGGCGGTCATAAAATTAACACGCATTGTTATAAAGTAACAGGGATACATGCCTAATGTAGGCGTGTACATTTGCACCATGTTTCAGTTGGTACAAATGGCTATGCCTTAAGTTAGATGTGATTCCCAAGCATACACACCTATTCTATAAACCACACCTAACTTCTGGAGAACGTGGTGAAGGCGGTTAGCTTAGCAGAGTTTAAAAAGGGGTTAGATGGTTTCCTAAAGGACAAGTCCGTAAACCACTTCTAAAACTTCTTGGAGTTACCATTGATCGACACCTACCACTTGAGAGTCACGTGAAAAACACAACCAAGAAGATGTTCCACTCAATGTGGAAACTGAAAAGAGTAAGACCTTTCTTCCCAAGTACCGTCTTCCGCAAGCTGGTACAATCAATGGTACTTAGTCATCTAGACTACTGCAATGCACTCTACGCTGGCTGCAAAGAGCAAATAATCAAGAAACTTCAGACAGCTCAAAACACTGCAGCTAGACTCATATTCGGTAAAACAAAATACGAAAGCGCCAAACCCCTACGAGAAAAACTGCACTGGCTCCCACTCAAAGAACGTATCACGTTCAAAATTTGCACCCTAGTTCACAAAATTATTCACGGAGACGCACCAGCCTACATGTCAGACCTGATAGACTTACCACCCAGGAATGCTAAAAAATGATCCCGTACATTCCTTAATCTTCACTTCCCAAATTGTAAAGGTCTTAAATACAAACTAACGCATGCGTCAACCTTTTCCTACCTGAGCACACAATTCTGGAATGCGCTGCCGCGAAGCCTAAAAACGACCTATGAACAAGCCAACTTCCGAAATCTACTGAAGACCCATCTCTTCAACAAGGCATACAACAATGACCAACAAATATGAATTCCTGTACACACATACAGAATGGCCCCTACAATATTTGCTTGCCAAACTACTATCATGTTTTTTCATTATCATGTTACCCAAGGTCTTCTGCTATTACTAAATGTACATTTTCTTTATAATTCTTATATATTTCTTAAATATCTCTTACTATGTTTGCTTGTTAAAATTCTACCATGTTTTATCATTATCATGCCATCCAAAATCCTTCTGCTATTACTAATTGTATACTTTTTCATGTATTCTCATTATTCATGATGTATTTTAAGCCACATTGAGCCTGCAAAGAGGTGGGAAAATGTGGGATACAAATGCGACAAATAAATAAATGGACTTGGGAAAAATCCACAATTCCAGGAATAACATGTATAGAATGTTTGTACTTTTGGGAAGCTTGCCAGGTGCCCTTGGCCTGGATTGGCCGCTGTCGTGGACAGGATGCTGGGCTCGATGGACCCTTGGTCTTTTCCCAGTGTGGCATTACTTATGTACTTATGTACTTATGTACTGTACCACCAGTCATCATGCATACCACAATACAGCTCCACCTTCAGCCATTCACACAGGCCCTACCACTGTATTGAGATACACTGTGGAGCTCTTTTTCTAAAGTGTGGTAAGTTTCTGTATTTACCATGCCTTAACAGCGAACAAGAACATACAATTAGGTATCGTTGATCAGTTCTCCACGGGGAAAAGTACTGTCAGACCAGCGCAGAGAATTAACTCCAAAATAATGAACGCTAATAACATGCAAATTCATGTGCGTTATTAGCGTTGCTCATAGGGGGACATCTGTGGGAGGATTGTGCCTGGGCATGCACTCAAGGCACTATCCACCTGCAGGAGAGGTTTGATGGGTCCGTGCTGTCAAAAAAAAAAACAACAACCCCGGAGCTGTCAAACAAAAGCCCTGGAGGAACAGTAGACTTCCAGACCCCCTATCGCAAATACAGAACTCTGGTGGTCCAGTGGGACCCTAGCCAGGCCCAGCCCAGCCTGACTTCCCTCTTGGCATCTAGCCCTGGTGGTCTAGCATCCCCCCCTAAGCCCCCAAGCCCCCTCCTACCTTAAAAAAAGTGACTCCAGTCTCAAACAGGAGGAGGGACTAGGGCTCCCTCAGGAGCTGACTCAAAATGGCAGCATCCTGCCCTGCCCAGTGCATTCTGGGATGCACTGGGTGGGGCTTAACTACCATATAAGGGAGTTGGAGTTTCTCCCTTATATGGTAGTTAAGCCCCACCCATCATATCCCAGGATGCACTGGGCAGGGTAGGGCACCGCTGTTTTGAGGCAGCGCCTTCAGGAAAAGGGAGGGAGTGCTAGTCTCTACTCCTGTTTGAGATTGGAGTTACAGTCTTGGGGGGTGGACGCTAGACCCCCAGGGCTAACTTTCAGGGGGGGAGGCCAGGCCAGGCCTGGAAAGGGTCTCACTGGACCAAAAGGGTTCTGTATTAGTGGTGGGGGGTCTGGAGGTCTACCAGATCTCCAGGCCCTTGTGTTGGGAGGGCTTGGAGGTCAACCGGACCACCAGGGCTTTGGTTTGACAGGTCCTCTTCTGTGGGAGGATTGTGCCTTGAGTGCATGCCTCTAGGCCCTTGTGTTTAGGGGGGTAGGGGGTCCTGGAAGCATTCCAATGCATACTGAACAGGATCTCCCCATTCCTCCCCAATGCCCTGGCAAACCCTAATGCCAGTTCCAGGCTTGCACAGGGTTTGCTGCAGGTGCAGCGCCCTTGTTTGGCACACTGCCCACTGAACATTGGGGAGGAATATTAATGGCTCTGTTTAGCATGCATTTCCATGGTATTTGAATTCAGAGCTGGCTCTGACCATTTTGCGGTAGCAAATGTGGGCACTAGTCTGACAACTAATGGCCTTTAGCGCCCGCCTATGCTTCTGAGCATCTGCCAGTTAGTGCAAAGGCTGAGCAGTAATTGTTGGGGAAACGGCCAGTATGTCCTGTGCAGTTACCACACTGAAATGATCTTTACTGTGTGTTAAGATTGTTTGCTGTTAGCACAGATGCATTATGGGGAAGCTCTATAAACTAGGTGCTAATTTTCGCCTGTCTTGCATGTTGCATACTTTTAAGGGGGGGGCATACACATTGGAGGGGCATAGATGGGGGCTTCCACTTACACACGTAACTTACAGAATACTACGTGCGTCGTTGCTGCATTTAGATGCTCACACTTAACACCTGCTCTGTGGCTGGCTTATGTGTGCATACCTAAATCTTGGGTTATGTTAGTATTTTATAATGGAACCTAGGTGCCTATGCACACCCTCAGGGCACCTAAATGGAGGCCTCCAATTAAAGAACTGCCTCTTAATGCCTCCTCTTTCAATTAGCATGGATGCAGTCCATTCCCATTCTCCACCCATAACCCACCTAGCTCCAGACTCCTATGACAACAGGCAGTTACCCCCAGATTCTATATATGGCGAATAATGTTGCATGCGCAATTTGGCCGCACGACCAATCTGCACGCACAACTTAATTGTTTGATCAAGCCAATTAGTGCCATTAATGGGCCACTAGTAAGCAATTATTGGCAGTAATTGGCACCAATTAGAATTTACACGTGCAGCTTTCTATGTGTATTCTGTAAAGTGCTACGTGTAAGTTCTAATATGTTGGGGGTGTGGCCATAGGAGGGCTATGGGTGGGCCGTGGGCATTCCTAAAACTCACGTGCACTGTTATAGAGAATGCACAATCTGCGCGCAAGTTAGATGTGGGCATTTACACCAGGTGTCAGTCGTTCTAAATGGTTGTGCTAAATTTTAAGTAGGGGAGTAGGCGTTATGGCCTAGATTCTATATATAGTGCCTGAAAAATCCATGTGGTAAAAATCCCCCATAACGAACTGACACCTAAACTACACCAGATACAATTATTATGGAACTCTTCTAATTTATTTTAATTTACACCCCAACTGTTGAATATTATATCTTGTCCTGATATCATTATGTTATGTTTTATCTATTTATCCACTTCTTATTCTACATAATTTTCTTATGCACCTTAATTACAACAATTCTGAAATTCTTACTCCGTTTATATTATTGCCATGATATTCTTATGCACCTTATCTGTTATAACATAGTAACATAGTAGATGACGGCAGAAAAAGACCTGCACGGTCCATCCAGTCTGCCCAACAAGATAAACTCATATGTGCTACTTTTTGTGTATACCCTACCTTGATTTGTACCTGTCCTCTTCAGGGCACAGACGGTATAAGTCTGCCCAGCATTTTCCCCGCCTCCCAACCACCAGCTCCGCCTCCCACCACTGGCTCTGCCACCCAATCTCGGCTAAGCTGCTGAGGATCCATTCCTTCTGAACAGGATTCCTTTATGTTTATCCCACGCATGTTTGAATTCTGTTACCGTTATCTATATTCTGATTTTCTTATTCCATCAATGTGATTGTCTTGTATTATATTGTAAGCCACATTGAACCTGCAAATAGGTGGGGAAAATGTGGGATATAAATGCAGCAAAATAAAAAATAAAATAAAATACACCTAGGCATATTCTTTATAGTATGCCTATATTTTATAGAATGGGCTTAAATTTCTGTGTGGTATATAGAATTACACTGAGTGCCTCTCCATGTGACCAAATGTCCATTTAGGCCATGTTTCACTTGGCGTAAATTCCGATGCCTAAATTAGGTGCAGAGAAGGTGTATTCTATAATAATGCGCATAGATTTTACGTAGTGCTTACTTTCAACGATCAGGTATAGTCTTACTAAATTCTGGGGGTTTTCTTGCTATGTATTGACAAGATAATTGCACAGGAGTGGCTTAGTGGTTAGAGCATTGGGCTTGCAATCCAGAGGTGACCAGTTCAAATCCCACTGCTGCTCCTTGTGATCTTGGGCAAGTCACTTAACCCTCCATTGCCTCAGGTACAAACTTAGATTGTGAGCCCTCCTGGGACAGAGAAATATCCAGAGTACCTGAATGTAACTCACTGTGAGCTACTACTGAAAAAGGTGTGAGCAAAATCTAAAGAAATATATGGAATGTTGCTACTATTGAAGATTCTACATGGAATGTTGCCACTTTTTGAGATTCTGGAATGTTGCTACTATTTGAGATTCTAGATGGAATGCTGCTAGTGAAGGAGTGGCCTAGTGATTAGCACACTGGTCTTGCAATCCAGAGGTGGCCAGTTCAAATCCCACTGCTGCTTCTTGTTATCTTGGGCAAGTCACTTAAACCTCCATTGCCTCAGGTACAAACTTAGATTGTGAGCCCACCTGGGACAGAGAAATATCCAGAGTACCTGAATGTAACTCACCGTGAGCTACTACTGAAAAAGGTGTGAGCAAAATATAAATAAAATAAATAGATTGTAGAAATGCCCATGGCCATGCTCCCTTTCCAACTGTGTGACTTAGAATGTAGATGCACCATGTTACAAAATACACTTAGCGAGTTGTGCATGTAAGTCCTAATTAATGCCAATTAGTGCTGATAATTGCTTGTTAACGTCCAATTAACAGCACTGATTAGCTAGTTAACCAATTAAGTGTGTGCATTGTAATACGCTTCAATTTCAGCGTGGAAATGAAGATGCAATACATAGAGTTTTGGGGTATGAGTATTCTACAAACTGTGCCTAATTTTAGGTGAAGTTTATAGAATAGCGCTAAGCGTGGGGTTTTTTTCAGCGCCGATTTTTGTTGGCACCATATGTAGAATCTGGACCTTAATGTGCGAGTTAGTTGACGTACCACCACAGTAACAGTTGCGGAGGTGGTGTGGAAACAATGCGTGCTAATTCACATGTTAACTGCTCAGTGCACTTAAGAGAAAGGACCCCCCCCCGTGCCTCTTTAAACTGAGTCCCGCCTACAGCCTTGCCTGTATCTTCGAAGGTGGAAGTGGAGATGAAAATGCACACTTAAAGTGACACAACATATTTTTTCTTATTTGAGCTTTATTTTATTATTATTATTATTAAGAACTGTTATGGTTGTTCTAGCCACTCTGCTCTCCAGTTCCCTAAAATGAGCAGATGATTGCATTTCACTAGGGACTAGGTGGGGCCCATATTCAGAGTGGCAGCTGTGTCTTGTCAAGTTAGAGCTTTATCTGCTTAAGGTATTACCAAACAGGAGAAGCTGATAGCAGCCCTGTCAATTAGTTTGCTTTTGTGTTTTCTTACATAGTGGACTGAAAGACTAATCACTGAAGGGATAGTTCTTTCACCTGGAGACCATCACCAGTCCCATTAATTAGCAAACAGAAGAGTTAAGCAATAGTGCAAGGTTTCAGGAGACATTAGCTTTAAAAATATTTGAAGATAAGCTGAGGTTACTAGTTTCTAATGTGCCAGGGCAACGTGAATATTTACTGCTAGAAGTAGTTGCTGTGATTTTACATTCCACAGACCTTAGGCCCAGATGCACAAAACCTAACGAGCCCACAACTTGCGTTTTAAACTGGTTCTAGCCAGTTTAAAACGCAAGTAGTTCACCCCGGGCATGCACTAAGGGCATTTTCCCTGCCACGGTAGCAGGCAACGAAAACGGAATGCAAATGATTGAAAAGCTATTATAATGAGCTGCACTACCGTTTTTCCCGATTCCCTTACCGTAGGAACCCTAACGAGATGTCTGACCTCTTGTTAGGGCTCCTGTGAGGGAATCGGAAAGGAAAAGGGCCCCCAAAAAAGGTAAAAAAGAAAAAAAAAAAAGCAGGGAGCGCATGTGAGGGGCGTCCTTTAAGGACGTACTCTCCCTGCACTTCTGAGAGACGTCTTTTTTTTCGCATTTTTTTTTTAGCTGCCGGCGCTGGTGTTTTTTCCCCCCTTCTATTTTGTCTTCGCCGCCCCTCCACAGCAAAACTTTTATGTTTTCCTGGTTGCCGGAGAATCGGGACGTCCCTTTAGATTAGGCTTCTCTTCCTGGTCTCTTCAGCCAATCAGAGCGCGTTTCGCTGACAACAGCCAGCTAAGCCCGCTTTGATTGGCTGAAGAGACCAGGAAGAGGAGCCTAATCTAAAGGGACGTCCCGATTCTCCGACTCAGGTACCGAAGGACTAGAGAATGCAAGTGAGCTACAACGAGTAGCTCATTTGCATTCCCTATCGTTGATGCATTCCCGTTCCCTACCGATTCGCTATGGAATCGGTAGGGAACGGGAATTACCAATGTCTTTAATGCATCTGGGCCTTAGTCCCTTTACTAGGAAGGTGGGCTGTCGCTGGGATCTCTTCTTTCTTTTTTCAGTCAGTTTTGCTTCCATTGATGCTTATCTCCACCATCTTGAATTACAGCTGAAGTAATGCTTTGATGTTTCTCTCATTTATACTATCTGCTACCACATTTGCTTATTTCTGATCTGAGGAAGAAGGGCAACCTTCGAAAGCTAATCAAGAAATGTATTAAGTTATGTCCAATAAAAAAGGTATCATCTTATTTTCTTTTCCATGTTTTATTTTGTTTGATTTCTATTGATAACCTTTAAGAGTGGACTAACACGGCTACCACACCTCTCTACTTAGCTGCAGTTCTAAAATCTGTTGTGGAGGGATCACTAGCCAGTCGGGTTTTCGGGATATCCTCAATGAATGTACATGAGAGCGATTTGCATGTCTACCACTTCCATTTTATGCAGATCTCTCTCGTGTATATTCATTGTGGATATCCTAAAACATCAGCTGGCTGGAGGTCCCCCGGGAGAAGTTTGAGACTCACTGGATAACAACACTGAATGTATGCTTTTGGTTCCTATTAGTGTTTCACATCTCATAATTGTTTGACAAAATGGCGTGACCGATAGAAAAACATATCAGGTAATAATACCTCTACACAGGTTTAAGTTTTAGATGTATCACTTTTCATTGGTGACAACAAAGCAGTGGATGACAAAATGTGAGCTTGCCTAGAATATTGAACATTTCTGAAAAGATATGGAAAGAATGGAGGTGGTTTAGAAAGTGACTTATTCAAAAAACATATATCGGAAAGCAAACATTTTACTAATGCACACTCAAAATTTTTTTTTCTAAAACCACTTGAGATGTTTTGTCACTGTATTTACAAATGTAAAAAAAAATATGAATCTTCTACTATGTAGGAATAAGTCATCGACTTTTCAACAAACCCTACAGTGGACTATTTTTCACTGGCATCTCTTATCCTATATAATAATTCTCACCTGGTTCACTCTGTGGGAGGCAAACACTGAAGCACTAGGCTGGCTGCCAGCAACACTCACTATGCACCACTCACCACTCACTGTCACTCAGGACCCGCCCTCAGCCACGCCCCTTCCGGACATAATTCGCAACCCCAACGTTCTAAATGAAGCCTCAAAAGCCCCTCAAAAACGGAACTGTGAGGCGCCAGAGATATCTGGTTTGCCCATGCCTCGAAAACGGAAGCCAGATCTCTGAAGCGCCGTATGCCCCGCCCTCGCGTCACAACGTCATGATGACGAGGGCGGACCACACTGCAGCAAACTACGGAGCTCCACGCGATCTGCACACTGCTGGAAAGTAAACAAACGCGATCGGACCTCGCAGGTACCTCGAGGGGGGTCGGGGGACACGGCTCGCGAGGCACACTGCAGCAAACTACGGAGCTCCATGCGATCTGTGGAGCACACTGCTGGAATGTAAACAAACGCGATCGGACCTCGCAGGTACCTCGAGGGGGGTCGGGGGACACGGGTCGCGAGGCTACAAACGCTACCTCCCCGTGCCTGCAGGGTGCTTCGGGGACAGCTGCGTCGCTCCACATGCCTCCACAGCCTGCAAACCCCATCTCCCCCTGTCCCAAAACCTTGCTAGCGCCCATTTCATCTCTCCCAGAAACGGGCCTTTTTTACTAGTATATCAGAAAAACAGCAGAGGGAAACAACTCCCCGCACCATTCCTCCTCCTGATGCAGCTTTGTGAAACAAGGGGGCTCTAGTCCCTTGTCGGGGATGAAAACCCTGTGCAACAATTGATGTTTAAGTGACATTTATTAAAAACGTAAAACCAGGGTTGCGGAGCAAAAAATCAACCTGTCAGATAAGTGGAAAAAGAAAATTTGTGCACAGTAGCATGGAATGGTTGTTCAGATTTATAAATACTGCAACGCACTGTACGCTGGCTGCAAAGAACAGTCTATCAAAAAACTCCAAACAGCCCAGAATACCGCAGCCAGACTCATATTTGGAAAAAACTAAATACGAAAGTGCAAAACCCTTAAGAGAGAAACTGCATTGGCTCCCACTCAAGGAACGCATTGCGTTCAAGATCTGCACGATTGTACACAAAATCATCCACGCAGACGCCCCAATTTCCATGCTTAACCTTGTGGACCTGCCTCCCAGAAACGCCATTAGATCATCCCCCAAATTTCGCAATCTACACTTCCCCAGCTGTAAAGGACTAAAATACAAGCTGACACACGCTACCACCTTCCCCTACATAAGCACGCAGTTGTGGAATGCATTACCTACAACCCTGAAATCCATTGACGAAATAACCAACTTTCGCAAAGCTCTGAAGACAAACCTCTTCAACAAGGCCTACAAAGAGAACCCATAACTTCACAAAATTACTTCACCAACCCACCCAGTTATTAAAAGGACACCTTTGATATTATCCTGTTTATCACCTGCACTCTCTTTTCCCTCACCTTTCTCTGAACATTACTAATTGTAAGTGTACAGGTACTATTTGTAACTGACACCCTGGAATGAACATGTCTTACATAACTCTGTAAGCCACATTGAGCCTGCAAATAGGTGGGATAATGTGGGATACAAATGCAATAAATAATAATAATAATAAATTCACTTTAAAGAACCAGTTTGGGGATACGCTATATGTTGAAATACTATTTATGTTTCAAGACCGGTTTTTGAGTGTTTCTTTTTCTCCCCATGGGGAGTTGCTTCCCACTGCTAATCTTCCGGCATATAAGAGAAGCCAGTGATAAATACTACACTGTAGGATTTGTTGAAAAGTCTATGACTTCTCCCTGGACATTTGAGGCTTCATATTTTTGTATGTTTGTAAATATAGTGACATAAAATCTCAAGTGGTTTTTAGCAAAAAAAAATGTTGAGTGTGCATCAGAAAGAGGTTACCAAACCAGTAAAAGACAAAGATTAAATTTAAGGGCCAGCTGTAAATATTTATTTATTTGGATTTTGCTCACACCTTTTCAGTAGTAGCTCAAGGTGAGTTACACTGGGTATATCTCTGTCCCTGTAGAGCTCACGCTCTAAGTTTGCACTCGAGGCAACGGAAGGTTAAGTGACTTGCCCAAGATGACAAGGAGCAGCAGTAGGATTTGAACCAGGCACCTCTGGATGTCAAGACAGAATTGGAATGCCTCAAAAGGTATAGAAACACAGAAAAAGAAGGCGGATGAAGACCAAAGTGCCCATTCATATCATCTACTATCCCTTCCTCTCCCGTAGAGATCCTATGTACTTGTTCTAAGTTTTCTTTGAATATAGATACAGTTTTTGTCTCCACCACCTCCACTGGGAGGCTGTTCCGTGAATTCACCACTCTTTCCATGAAGAAGTATTTCCTCAGGTTACTCCCTTTTCACCTTCATCCTATGTGCCCTCATTCCAGAGATTCACCTCCTGTGCATTTATGCCACAGATATTTAAACATCTCTATCATATCTCCCCTCTCTCGCCTTTCTTCCAGAGTATACATATTAAGATCTTTAGGTTTATCCTCATATGCTTTATGAACAAAGCCACTGCCCGTTTTAGTAGCTACCCTCTGGACCCACTCCATCTTTTTATATCTTTTCGAAGGTGCGGGTTTCTAGAATTGTACACAATATTCTAAATGCGGTTTTACCAGAGTCTTATACAAAGTCATTATTACGTCCTTGTGACTCTGGGCAAGTCACTTAACCCTCCATTGCCCCTGGTACAAAAAATAAGTACCTGAATATATGTAAACCGCTTTGAATGTAGTTGCAAAAACCTCAGAAAGGCGGTATATCAAGTCCCAGTTCCCTTGCCCTATTGGAGATTCTACATGGAATGTTGCTACTATTGGAGATTCTAGATGGAATGTTGCTTCTATTGAGATTCTGTTGCTACTATTTGAGATTCTACATGAAATGTTGTTATTCCACTAGCAACATTCCATGTAGAATCCTGCCCTTGCAGATCAGCAACATGGCTGCGCAGGCTTCTGTTTCTGTTCAGCAACACGGCTGCACAGGCTTCTGTTTCTGTTCAGCAACACGGCTGCACAGGCTTCTGTTTCTGTGTGCAGGACGTCAGACTCACAGAAACAGAAGCCTGGGCGGCCGCATTGTTGATCTGCAAGGGCAGGCTTCTACAGGGAATGTTGCTAGTGGTGGAGTAGCCTAGTGGTTAATGCAGTGGACTTTGATACTGGCAAACTGAGTTCAATTCCCACTGCAGCTCCTTGTGACTCTGGCCAAGTCACTTAACCCTCCATTGCCCCTGGTACAAAAAATAAGTACCTGAATATATGCAAACCGCTTTGAATGTAGTTGCAAAAACCTCAGAAAGGTGGTATATCAAGTCCCATTTCCCTTTCCCCCTTTCTTTTTCCTGCTGGTCATTACTCTCCCTTATGCACCCGAGTATCCTTCTGGCTTTTACCATTGCCTTTTCTACCTGTTTGGCCACCTTAAGATGATCACATATGATCACCCAAGTCTTGCTCCTGTACTTCACCCCCTAAAATGTACCACTCTTTCGGGTTTTTGCAGCCCAAATTCATCCACACCATTGGGGGATCTTGGTACCATCTGCAAAGAGGCAAATCTTACTAGACAGCCCGTCAGCAGTATCGTGTACAAAAATGTTAAGAAGAAATTGCCCAGGAACCAAACTTTGCAGCACAGTACTGGTAGCATAAAAAACCCCAAATCTCTGGAACCCAGAGTTTTTGGATGGTGGGAGGGTTGATTAAGAAGCAGCAGTAAAAAAAAATATTTCTTCATAAATGGGATGGCGGATGGATGGAATCATCTCCCATTACAGGCAGTGAAGGCTAGGATGATGACATCAATCAAAAAAAACTTGAGATAAACAGAGGAACTCTAGTGATGAAGAGGTGAAAGGGAGGACATGGATTGGCTGGGCTCTGTGGTGCGTTGGAGTGGACAGCCTAATGGCTCTTGTCTGATATGATACCCTGACAGTAAAAGAAAGAGCTTGTGAGATTTCACCAGCCACTTCCTCTAGACGTAGAGGTGATGAGAACAAAACAAGGGCAGATAAAGGCAGCATGTCCTAATGATAGACTATAGAGTTGCTGGGCTGATACCAGTAGACGTCAACTCTTAATCAAACAAGTTGGCAGATTGCTGGTTGCCATGCACTGTCCAGCAACTTTATGGAGTCTTAAGAACCTTGCTTTTGGGGTACGGTGTCACTGGTTTTGGTAGCTGTTTGATTCATTACAAAGTTTACAGGCTAGATTTTGGATTAAGTATGCAGCTGCACTGCTTCATCTACCCAGGATGGCACAGAATCAATCAGGAAGAAAACTGACTTGGATAATGAATCATAGGTAACAAGCAGTCAAGTTTCTATATTTGCTGTGCAGCATAAAATATTGATTCTGGCTTAACAGCGTGGAATATTGTGTGTAGATGATGAGTGACAGGATGACAGAGAACAGATTGGTTCTAAATATTGCCAAAGCAGAATTTTGGTGAGCTGGGTGTGAAGACTGAGCTATAAACTTCACCCTTTATTGATCCTTTCCTTTATTTCTCTGAAGCAGGAGTGACCATTTGCAGACCATTTGCACAGTTCCTTCTTTTTTCCCTAAAGTGGAGGAGTGGCCTAGTGGTTAGGGTGGTGAACTTTGGTTCTGGGGAACTGAGGAACTGAGTTCGATTCCCACTTCAGGCACAGGCAGCTCCTTGTGACTCTGGGCAAGTCACTTAACCCTCCATTGCCCCAGGTACAAATAAGTACCTGTATATACTATGTAAACCCCACAGAAAGGCAGCATATCAAGTCCCAGTTTCCTTTCCCTATTTCAGATTCTACATGGAATGTTGCTACTATTGGACATTCTACATGGAATGCTGCTACTATTGGAGATTCTACATGGAATGTTGCTGCTGCTGCTATTCCACTAGCAACATTCCATGTAGAAGGCTGCGCAGGCTTCTGTTTCTGTGAGTCTGACGTCCTGCACGTACGTGCAGGACGTCAGACTCACAGAAGCAGAAGCCTGCGCGGCCACATTGGTGATCTGCAAGGGCCAACTTCTACATGGAATGTTGCTAGTAGAATAGCAACATTCCATGTATAATCTCAAATAGTAGCAACAGTGGAGGAGTGGCCTAGCGGTTAGGGTGGTGGACTTTGGTCCTGGGGAACTGAGAAACTGAGTTGGATTCCCACTCCAGGCACAGGCAGCTCCTTGTGACTCTGGGCAAGTCACTTAACCACTCTCACCTTTCCAGCTCACATGGCTTGCCCCAGCTGCTCTGGTGCCTTCAGATCTGGTGTGAATTATCTCAGTGCTACTCTTTGGCTGTTAAGGATCATCACAGGAGCAGTAAAAGCAGTAATAAAATATAAACTTAATAAAACAAACATAAGCAGAAATCTTGCTTCTGTTTCTTTTGCTTGAGTGCACTGTCTCTGCGGCATGCTTGAGCCTATTGGATAATAGAATCAGCTGTGCTGTGGCCTAAGTTATCAGGTTAGCTCTAAAATCCCCTTCCCTTTTTTGCTTTCAAAATGGGGCTTAATTAGTATATTCTACAGTGACTCCATATAAAATTTGTCAGGAATTCTGAGACTTGGTGAATTTCTACAGGTTTACACCAAACTTTATTGTGATTTATTACACATACAAGAAGACAGGAGGAGCCTCCACGGAAAGTCAGAGCAAAACAGCAAAAGTAGAGGCTGACAAATGCGCAAACCAATAGGGAGATGATATCAAAAACCAGTTTATTCAGAATATTCATGTCAAGGACCCGACACGGGTCACATGGTGTTTGCTGATCGGTTGGCTGTTCTTTTGTTCGCTCTGTGGATTAACTTGCATACATAAAGGAATTATTCAAGCCTATCAGCTTCTTCTCAGAGAAAGTTGATTGTGACCCCTGAGGCAGGCGCTTTGGCGAACACGGACCGTGTCGGGTCCTTGACATGAATATTCTGAATAAACTGGTTTTTGATATCATCTCCCTATTGGTTTGCGCATTTGTCAGCCTCTACTTTTGCTGTTTTGCATTCATTACACATATTCAGCTCAGTTTTTGCATGGAACATGTAGTTTATACATCCCTTCCCATAATGCTGTTGGTTAAAGCAGTCATGCGGAGATACAACCACTGTTTCATTGTGTTACTAATCAAGGGATGCTTTTTTTTTTTTTTAGTTATTTGAAGGATGAGAATAGAAAGATGCCAAAAGGAAAATACTATGTGGAGCCAAGGGATTGTGGAGGGAGATAGATGGAGATTTTGGTCTCATAACTAATGGCTGGTTTCCTCTTTAAGATCATCAGTCATTGAAACTCTGAGTGAATGTTCAATGAGGCCAAAAGTAATGTTCTGTAGCAAATCATCCATTTAACTTACATTACAGTGCTCAGAGGGTCATTAAGGGTTATAGGCTACCTGAACACTAGCAATTTTGTTTAGATGAGGTGCCATCTATAAAACAGGTTGCACTGTTGTCTCGGAAAGCATTGTTTTCATTCCCTTTTACTCCAGTGCAGTATAAGATTGAATGATCATGCACATTAGCTTCATATGACCCTTCCTCAGGGTGAGACAATTATTATATTTAATTCTTGTATAATATTCACAAAACATCTGCTTTCAGTCACGTAGAGGGGAATTTTCGATAGAAAGTCTAAATCAGAATTTGGACGTTTTACAAAAACGTCCAAATTCTGAACAGGAAAGAAGGTCAGTTTCGAAAAAGATAGATGTGTTCGAAAATGCTAAGGACGTCTTGTGATTTGGACGTCCTTTTTTTTTGGTCCATTTTCGAACAAAAGACATCCAAATGCAAGATGTCCAAAACAGAGGAGCAGTGGCTTCATTGTTAGTGCAGCAGGCTTTGATCCTGGCAACATGGGTTCAATTCCCACGGCTGTTCCTTGTGGCTTTGGACAAGTCAAATGCACAAGGGGCATTTTTGGATATTTATTTGTTTGTTACATTTGTACCCCACATTTTCCCACCTATTTTCAGGCTCATTGTGGCTTACATAGTACCGTACGGGCGTTTGCCAGTCGGTTGTTAACAAATACAGGTTATATTGTGGTCGAATTGAGGTGGGTATGTATCAGGCACCATGAGGATGAGCGGTATGAAGATTGTATAGTGTCCAGTATGATCATTGGTTGTGTTGTGTTGCTGGGTGGGGGTATTTACGTTGGATCGATGGGGTAGGCCTTTTTGAAGAGGGTGATTATGACATCTAAGTCTGAATTTGGACGTTTTTTGTAAAACATCCAAAATCAGAACAGGAAAGGTCATGTTCTACAAAAAAAGGTCTGTCTTTTCCTTTTGAAAATGCTGTGTGGAAAAATGTTTTGTGATTTGGGGGAGTAAGGGGAGGTGAGCCCCGATTCCCCTCTAGTGGTCATCTGGTCATTTGAGGCACTTCTCATGTGGAATAGAGGAGTAGCCTAGTGGTTAGTGCAGCAGACTTTGATCCTGGGGAAATGGGTTCAGTTCCCACTGCAGCTACTCATTATAAAAACAGGTCTAGCTCAAAACGGTTTTTGTTTTGTTCCATTATAGCTGAAAGATGTCTAAGTCTTAGGAATGCCCAGGTCCCACCTTGAACACACCCCTGGCACGCCCCATTGAGATTTAGACGTCCTTCTGACAGAGAAAGACGTCGAAAAACAGGTTTCAGAAATACTGATTTGGACATCTTTGTGAGATAAACATCCAAATACTACTACTACTACAACTATTTAGCATTTCTATAACGCTACAAGGCGTACGCAGCGCTGCACAAACATAGAAGAAAGACAGTCCCTGCTCAAAGAGCTTACAATCTAATAGACAAAAAAATAAATAAAGTAAGCAAACCAAATCAATTAATGTGAACGGGAAGGAAGAGAGGAGGGTAGGTGGAGGCGAGTGGATACAAGTGGTTACGAGTCAAAAGCAATGTTAAAGAGGTGGGCTTTCAGTCTAGATTTAAAGGTGGCCAAGGATGGGGCAAGACGTAGGGGCTCAGGAAGTTTATTCCAGGCGTAGGGTGCAGCGAGACAGAAGGCGCGAAGTCTGGAGTTGGCAGTAGTGGAGAACGGAACAGATAAGAAGGATTTATCCATGGAGCGGAGTGCACGGGAAGGGGTGTAAGGACGAGTGTGGAGAGATACTGGGGAGCAGCAGAGTGAGTACATTTATAGGTTAGTAGAAGAAGTTTGAACAGGATATGAAAACGGATAGGGAGCCAGTGAAGCGACTTGAGGAGAGGGGTAGTATGCGTAAAGTGACCCTGGCGGAAGACGAGACGGGCAGCAGAGTTTTGAACCGATTGGAGAGAAGAGAGGTGACTAAGTGGGAGGCCAGCAAGAAGCAGATTGCAGAGGTGACAAGGGTGTGGATGAGGGTTTTAGTAGAGTGCTCGGAAAGAAAGGGGCGGATTTTACGGATGTTGTAAAGAAAGAAACGACAGGTCTTGGCAATCTGCTGGATATGAGCAGAGAAGGAGAGAGAAAATGCAGACATGTCACTTTTAGAACGTTTTTTCTTTTGAAAATGAGCCTGATAGTAACATAGTAAATGACAGCGGATAAGACCTGAATAGTTCATCCAGTCTGCCCAACAGCCACACTCACTATCAGTTCATGATTAAACCAACAATGAATGTGATATAAAATGCTTGGTCATGGACTTTGTAACCAGGTCACTCTTCCAGGTGAGAGCCGGGGTCGACCCTGCTTAGCTTGGCTAGCTTTTCCCCGGTACGAGCTGCAACCACCGCCTTGCTGCACTGCTTCTGGCCTAGTTTAACTGCTGCCCAGCTGACCTGCGCCCAGGATCAGCTCACAACTGGGACACACAAACTCCAGCAGTCTTATAGTTCTTGAAAACCACAGGTCTTTATTCTCTCAGCATCTTTTAATACAGCTTTAATCTTCAAGCAGTTACTTCCTCAAGAATGCAAGAGTCAGTTCAGTTTTTCCACATTCAGCTTATTAACACAGTCCAATCTTAACTCAGAATATCACACCCAGCAAACCTTTGTCTTGCTCCCAATTGTAGCCTCCCCTCATCAGCACTATCTTCTACCCTTAGATAGTTTATGGGTTAGCTTCTTCCACCAGTGGCTTCCCCACTGGATTATTTTATCCTCTCCAAGTATGCACAGCTTGGGCCACACTCCCGCCACCAAAGCCTTTACCTTTCCTGAGGAAGTTTGAGCAAACCTTCCAACCTCCATGCACTCCTCCTCACCTTCTCCTTCTACCTCCTCTTTATTCCACTCCATCTCCTCCTCCCCAAGCTCCACCAGCTGTTCCCCATCTCCAGGATCAGACCTCATCTCCCAATCAGTCACTCCACCCTCCCCCTCCTGGGAGTTCAGCTGACCCTGCACTGGCTTCTGGGAAGTGTAGTTTTTCTCCTGCATTACAGCTTTCCCTGGCAGTTTGATCCCTAGAGGGCGCCCTGTTCTCCTAGCTGGGCTGAATGAACGGGGATGATGCCGGCTGAAAGACCCACTATCCCCTTTCCCTCGCACCAGCCCTCCAGAGTGCTCACACACCCCCCTGCTCAAACGATTGCCAGTCTTCTCCTGGCCTGCACTGGCAATTCGCGAAAGAACATCTGCATTTGTCAGAAATTTGCCTGATCTATGCTCCACCTTGAATTGATAGGGCTGTAAAGCCAGATACCACCTTGTGAGACGACCATTACTATTTTTCATCTGGCCCAACCACCTCAAAGGCGCATGATCCGTAATCAGAGTAAATTTCCGACCATCTAAATAGTAATGGCACATCTGCACTGCCCATTTTATCGCTAAACATTCTCTCTCTATGGTTGAGTACCTGACCTCATGGGGGAGCAGTTTCCGGCTCAGGTACATCAGGGGATGTTCCTGCCCCTCGTGTACCTGAGACAACACGGCCCCCAAACCTACCCCCGAGGCATCAGCTTGCAGTACAAAGGGCTTATCAAAATCCACGGCTCTCAGCAGGGGTTCCTGACACAGGGCCACTCTCAACTCATTGAACACCCGCAGCCCTTCCTCCTCCCATCGTAGACTGTTGGGGGACCCCTTCTGAAGTTTATTAGTGAGGGGTGTAGCAATGGAGGCAAAGTGGGGTATGAACCTCCTATAGTACCCCACTAGGCCCAAAAAGCTCCTTAACTGCTTCTTATTTTTGGGGTATGGAAAGTCCTGGATACTCGCTACCTTATCCCAGAGCGGAGTTATTTGACCATTCCCCACCCAGTATCCCAAATATTTAACCTTCTCCTGCCCAAAACAACACTTTTGCGGGTTCAAAGTCAAACCTGCTTGACGAAAAGCCTCTAATACCGCCCTCACCCTTATAATATGCGAGGGCCAATCCTCACTCTGAATGATAACATCGTCCAGGTAAGCCGCTGCATATTGCTGATGCGGTCTTAACACCTGATCTAACAACCGCTGGCAGGAAGCTGCCGCTGAATTAAGACCAAACGGCATGCGTTTAAATTGATAGAGCCCCATGGGTGTAGAGAAGGCTGTCTTAGGCTTGGCCTCCTGAGTCAGAGGGATCTGCCAATACCCTTTTGTCAAGTCCAGGGTGGACAGATATCGTGCAGTACCCAAGCGATCCAGAAGCTCATCAATACGTGGCATCGGATAGGCGTCGGCATCCGAGAGCGCATTAACTTGCCTAAAGTCGATGCAAAACCGCCACGTACCATCGGATTTGGGCACTAACACCACAGGACTCGACCATGGACTGACAGATTCCTCAATGATCCCAAAATCCAGCATCTCCTGTACCTGTCGGACCACCTCTTGTTTCTTTGGGGGTGAGAGACGGTAAGGTCTCTCTTCTTACCCTGCTGACCCCCTTTCCGGGCAATCTGCCCCCACAACTTCTGGGAGCACATTGTCTGGTCCGCTCCTGAGTCCAAAAGTCCTTCCACCGAGACCCCTCCTATCTTAACCCAATGCGTAAACTGGGGTTCCTTAGAGGGGGTTACCTGAGATATGAGCCCCAACTTGGCCCTACAGTCCCTCCTCAGATGTCCCGACTTCCCACATCGGTAGCACACTCTATCATCCTCCTTAGGACCTTCCTCCCTCCACCCAGATCCTTTGAACATTTTACCCCGACCACCCCGCCAGACACCCTCTCCCCCCTCAGAGTATTGTGACTCCAGAAAGTATTCAAAGCCTTTGATAGCTTCTTCCAGAGTCTCACATCCCTTCCTGATCAAATTAACCCTGATACTCTCCGGTAGAGCCTCTAAAAACTGCTCCAGCACCAGATCCTGCATTAACTGAGTCACTGCCCGCTTATCAGGCTCTAACCATTTGATAGCCAAGTCCATCAGCTTCTGGGCCAAGGCCTTCGGAGTCTCCCCCTCCCTCCACCTCCAACTCCGAAAGCGCCTGCGATAAGTTTGTCTGCTTACCCCATACCGGTCCAAAATAGCCATTTTCAGCTTTTGATAATCCACCACGTCCCCTGGCAACAGGCTCCGAAAAGCTGCCAGGGCTTCCCCGGACAGGGCGGGAGCCAGTCTGAGGGTCCATTGTTCTTGAGGCCAGGCAGCCGCCAATGCTACCCGCTCAAAAGTCCCCAGATAATCCTCAATGTCGTCCTGCTCTGTTAACTTGCCCCAAGGCAGCCAATTAACCCGTCCAGGCTCCAGGCTTCCAGGCACAGCTCCAGTGGCTATAGCCTCCAATGAGGGGCTCTCTTTCCTCGGTAGGGGTACTGCCCGTAACAATTCCTGCACCACCTCCAGCACCGGTTGTATCTGTGCTCGAGAAGCAGCCAAGGAATCCTCTAGAAGTCTCTGAGCCATTTCCTGCTGCTTTTGGAACTGGTGGGCCATAAAAGACAGCAGCTCCTTCGACTCCATGTCGCCTTAGCCACCGGTACCTGAGAGAAAGGGAACAACAAAGAACACTCTCCAAGTGCGGTATTACACAGCTCCGGCCCTCTATATCCCCCTCCTCCTGGTTACCCGAGTCCCGTATATGCTTACCAGAACTCGGAGCAATACACGCTTCTTTTGCCGGCGGGTTGTTCAGACAATCCCACCACTGCCACCATTCTGTAACCAGGTCACTCTTCCAGGTGAGAGCCGGGGTCGACCCTGCTTAGCTTGGCTAGCTTTTCCCCGGTACGAGCTGCAACCACCGCCTTGCTGCACTGCTTCTGGCCTAGTTTAACTGCTGCCCAGCTGACCTGCGCCCAGGATCAGCTCACAACTGGGACACACAAACTCCAGCAGTCTTATAGTTCTTGAAAACCACAGGTCTTTATTCTCTCAGCATCTTTTAATACAGCTTTAATCTTCAAGCAGTTACTTCCTCAAGAATGCAAGAGTCAGTTCAGTTTTTCCACATTCAGCTTATTAACACAGTCCAATCTTAACTCAGAATATCACACCCAGCAAACCTTTGTCTTGCTCCCAATTGTAGCCTCCCCTCATCAGCACTATCTTCTACCCTTAGATAGTTTATGGGTTAGCTTCTTCCACCAGTGGCTTCCCCACTGGATTATTTTATCCTCTCCAAGTATGCACAGCTTGGGCCACACTCCCGCCACCAAAGCCTTTACCTTTCCTGAGGAAGTTTGAGCAAACCTTCCAACCTCCATGCACTCCTCCTCACCTTCTCCTTCTACCTCCTCTTTATTCCACTCCATCTCCTCCTCCCCAAGCTCCACCAGCTGTTCCCCATCTCCAGGATCAGACCTCATCTCCCAATCAGTCACTCCACCCTCCCCCTCCTGGGAGTTCAGCTGACCCTGCACTGGCTTCTGGGAAGTGTAGTTTTTCTCCTGCATTACAGCTTTCCCTGGCAGTTTGATCCCTAGAGGGCGCCCTGTTCTCCTAGCTGGGCTGAATGAACGGGGATGATGCCGGCTGAAAGACCCACTATCCCCTTTCCCTCGCACCAGCCCTCCAGAGTGCTCACAACTTTCTGTGGCATTTTTGGGACATCGACCATAGAAATCCACCTGGCACTGGCTTTATGTTCATCGACCATAGAAATCCACCTGGCACTGGCTTTATGTTCAAACTACTGGAGTTGCCGTCAAAGCCCACTCCAGCCCATCCGAATCCATCTTGTCTTTTGTGGGACACAGACCATAAAAGTCTGCCCTGCACTGTCCTCACAGTCCAACTACTGGAGTTGCCGTCAAAGCCCTCTCCAGCCCATTCTAAACCAGATTGCCATATACAGGACGTAGACTGTACAAGTCTGCCCAGCACCGGCCTTAATTCTTGACAGCCAGAGTGGCTATCTAAGCACCACTCGACACATCAACACACATACAGTTTGTGAGCCATGTCACTGTTAATAGATAGATGCAAACTGTGTGTTTGGTCAAGAGGTATTGGGTCTTATATTAAAGTAATGGTTGAATAAATAATGAATTAAATTACTTAAAATCTGATTCTAGACTTTGATTAATGTGATCTGAGACTGTCATAATTCTAGTACAGAGGGCAATGAGTAGCATTCCCTGTTGGCATTTTTTTTCAAAGTAATTTCCCAATGGACAGTAGATTTATTTATATTTATTTATCTTCTCTACACAACGTTCAATTTAACAAGTCAAAATGATCAAATAAGTACAATTTTGCAGCTCAACAAACATCAATAACATTTAACAATTATTATCCATAATTTAAAATTAATCTCATTCCCACCCTCCACAACATCAACAATTAAATGATACAATAATAATGAATTAAAATAACGACTTATCTCTTCCATCTACATTTGGGCCATGACCTTCAGTAGACAAGATGAATCAGGAGAATTCCTTTTGAAAGTATTATATAGCAGGTCCACATGGTGTTTAATTCCTTTAAAGGATTAACCAATGCCTGTTTATAACTACTTTCCACCTAATCTATTTTTCCAACACTCATGCTCTTCTAGATTATGAAGAGACTTTTTTGATATGATGTCTAAGTCCGACTTTGGACGTTTTGCTCAAAATGTCCAGAATCCAAGTAGTGAATATAGCGATTTTCAAAACAGTAAAATGTCTATCTTTTTTTTTTTTAATGGCCACTTTCTAGATGTTTATGTGCTCTGTGCATTTATCTTTTTGGTCCATTTTTTGAAAAAAAAAAAAATGCCTACGTGAAAAACGCACAAAATCAAGCCATTGGGATGTAGGAGCAGCCAGTATTCTTAGTGGACTGGCACTACAGACATCTGAGCAGAACAGTGGGGCACTGCAGTGGACTTGACATAAAAGCTCCCAGGTACACATCTCACTGCTACTCCTTATATTGTCTGGTGTGCTCTCCAAAATACACCAAAAACCTGCTATACCCAACTGTACACCATTACAATAACCCTTATGGCTGCAGGTCGTTCCCCTTCTCTACAGTATACTGCGCCAAAGACTAGGCTTACTCCAGGGACCTGCTTGCTGCTCCAATAGGACTGGCTATAACATCTGAGGTTGTTATAGAGAGACTGGTATGTACTATTTCTTTCACATCTTTGGGAGTGGGAAGGGGTCAGTGACCACTGGGGGAGTAAGGGGAGGGCGTCGTGTCTTAATCCCTCCAGTGTTCATTTGGTCGTATAGAGCACCTTTTTATGACTGTTCAGAGAAAAACAGATCTAGACCAAAACATTTAAATTGTAGCCTTGGAAGATTTGGTTTTGTTCCATTATGGTAGAAAAATGTCCAAGTGTTAGGAATGCCCTAACCTGTCCCTGATATGCCCCTTTGTGATTTGAACACAGTGGAGATGAACTGCTTAGATAAACATTTTCCAAATAGGTTTCAAAAATAGTGATTTGAACGTTTTGGCAACCAAAACGTTCAAATGCTGCTTTATGACACTTTTTAAACATAGTTCTCAGTTCTCTTTCGAAAATGAGCTCAAAGTGTTTGCTTATTTTATTTTTTTCATATTTGATAGGCAAGAGATTAGGCAATAATACTTCTATTATCAAATTGTTAGGATAGGGTCAAGTAGAGATGTCACCATGGGCATGCCTATCATAACCTTTGCAAAGAGAAACTGGAGGAAAAGAAATTCACTTAGTTATAGAAGAAGGATAAACCAAAAGGGGTTCCTCACTGTTTTGCATGAACATTGGCTAGATGAACATGCAATCCCACTGATTTTGTCCATAAAGAACTGAGCTATAACCTCAGGGTCATGGAATTGGAACAATGTTAGAGATGGAGAGAATTCCAGTGGCAGTAGAGAAAAGTCACTTGGAGAGACTACTACAAGATTATTGACTTTTTAAAGTAGTCTTTCTTAGCTCATTGAGGAACAGCATGATAGTCATGTTGCTTATCTTTATAGTTCTGCAAGGTATTTGTAGACCTTGACCTTCTACAGATTCATTGTGCTCTCTGAAGATGAAGATGGAGTGGCCTAGTGGTTAGGGTGGTGGACTCTGGTCCTGAGAAACTGAGTTCGATTCCCACTTCAGGCACAGGCAGCTCCTTGTGACTCTGGGCAAGTCCTTAACCCTCCATTGCCCCAGGTACCAATACTGTATATACTATGTAAACCCCACAGAAAGGCAGCATATCAAGTCCCAGTTCCCTTTCCCTATTTCAGATTCTACATGGAATGTTAATGTTGCTATTCCACTAGCAACATGCAGAAGCCTGACGTCAGACTCACAGAAACAGAAGCCTGTGCGGCTGCAAGGGCAGGCATGGAATGTTGCTAGTGGAGGAGTGACCTAGTGGTTAGAGTGGTGGACTTTGGTCCTGGGGAACTGGGTTCAATTCCCACTGCAGGCACAGGCAGCTCCTTGTGACTCTGGGCAAGTCACTTAACCCTCCATTGCCCCAGGTACAAATAAGTACCTAAGCCACATTGAGCCTGCCATGAGTGGGAAAGTGTGGGGTACCAAAAAAATAAGGCCAGAATGAAAAATAGTTTACAGGTGCATAGTAGAGAGCTGGAATGACTGAGTAGGAGTGACAATATTCAAAGCTTGTTCGAATACAAAATGCCAGGATTAGCATCTAAGAATACAGGAATGGAATGGAGGTGTTGAGTAGTGGCTGAAACACCTGGAAGTAGGGATTTTAGGTTTCTAGGTAATCATACAACTTGTTGATTTGATTTCACAACAACTAGTATCCACAAAAGTAAATAAACAAATAAAATAAAGTTTATAATGGAAAAAAAAAAGAAACTGATCAGTCCAAGGAGTAACAACAAATGGAATGTTTATGTTTTAAAGTAAGTTTTTTGTTATCCATTTGAAACATCTTCTCTACTGAGATTACAATGGATTCCAGTGAACAAGAAGTGCCTTGTTAGCTGCAGGACTGTAAAGACTTTTTTTTTTTAAATCATTGTTACCAAAAGACTGAAGTAAAATAATATAGATATTTTTCTGCTGTAGATGAATAAACTATTTCTGCAGGGTTGACTGACCACCCATCCCTCCTTCCAGGAAGCAGGCATTCCAGTGAAATGAACTCTCAGCAAGTACTGTTTGTATATTCCACCGTTAATTGCTGCCAAAGACAACCTAGCTTTCTTGTTATACTGCGTAGCTAGAGAACTCTGTGAGCTTGAAACGACTTTTCACATTAAGTCATGTCACATCAGCCCAATAAACTGCTGAGAACAAATTGTGCTCTGTTATAGGTGTACAGCAAAAGATTCTTCATTTGTCTTTTTTTTTTACATTTGTACCCCACACTTTCCCACTCATGGCAGGCTCAATGCGGCTTACGTGGGACAACAGAGGTTTAAGTGACTTGCCCAGAATCACAAGGAGCTGCCTGTGCCTGAAGTGGAAATCGAACTCAGTTCCCCAGGACCAGAGTCCACCACCCTAACCACTAGGCCACTCCTCCACTAGCAACATTCCATGTAGAAATCGGCCTTGCAGATCACCAATGTGGCCGCACAGGCTTCTACATGGAATGTTGCTAGTGGAATAGCAACATTCCATGTAGAATCTCCAATAGTAGCAACATTCCATGTAGAATCTCCAATAGTATCTATTTTGTTACATTTGTACCCCGCGCTTTCCCACTCATGGCAGGCTCAATGCAGCTTACATGGGGCAATGGAGGGTTAAGTGACTTGCCCAGAGTCACAAGGAACTGCCTGTGCCTGAAGTGGACATCGAACTCAGTTCCCCAGGACCAAAGTCCACCACCCTAACCACTAGGCCACTCTTCCACTCAACAAGAATGTGCTTCGGCCCAATAAACCAAAGATTATCATGCATCCCAGTAGTTTGAGGAAGAGGAAACCATAGCCTACCAGGTCTGTCTAGAAGAAACAAATCAAGAGACAAAACACTCATCTAACCAGCATCTAGTTAACTCTACCACTAACAGATGATAACTTGGGCCTAGTGAATGCCAGGTCAACCATTAAAACATTTCTTATGATCCATGATGTCATCAGTGAGTGCCACCTAGAAATTCTGGGAATAACTGAGACCTGACTTGATGAAAGCAGAGGAGACTCATTGAATGAACTATACCCCACAGGTATCACCATCCAGCATCAACCAAAACCAGGGAAGCAGGGTGGAGGGATAGCAGTCCTGATCCAAAATGGATTTTAGGGGGGCTCAGCAGACAAGATAAGGGAGCAACAGTGACATGCTTACCTGGGAGCATTTTTTTTTTTTTTTACATTTGTACCCCACGCTTTCCCACTCATGGCAGGCTCAATGTGGCTTACATGGGGCAATAGAGGGTTAAGTGACTTGCCCAGAGTCACAAGGAGCTGTCTGTGCCTGAAGTGGGAATTGAACTCAATTCCTCAGGACCAAAGTCCACCACCCTAACCACTAGGCCATTCCTCCACTAGCAACATTCCATGTAGAAGTTGGCCCTTGCAGATCACCAATGTGGCCGCGCAGGCTTCTGCTTCTGTGAGTCTGACGTCCTGCACGTGCAGGACGTCAGACTCACAGAAACAGAAGCCTGCGCAGCCTTCTACATGGAATGTTGCTAGTGGAATAGCAACATTCCATGTAGAATCTCCAATAGTATCTATTTTATTTTTGTTACATTTGTACCCTGCGCTTTCCCACTCATGGCAGGCTCAATGCGGCTTACATGGGGCAATGGAGGGTTAAGTGACTTGCCCAGAGTCACAAGGAGCTGCCTGTGCTGGGAATTGAACTCATTTATATGAAGTCCACAGCAGTGCCCCCTAGAGTGGCCCAATGCTCTCCTGGGATGTCCGGGGGACCAGTCTGCTAAAACTTCTGGCCTCTCTGACATCACAATGGCTTGATTTTCTACATTTTTCACTTGCATCTTTTTTTTTTTTCAAAAATGGCCTGAAAAGGTAAAAGCACAGAGCATAAAACCTTGTTACAAACTGTATTTTTGAAAAAAAGATAAGATGTTTTGCGGTTTCGAAAATGGTCATATTTTCAATTTGGATTTGGAACATTTCGTGCAAAACGTCCAAAGTCCAACTTAGATGTCATATCAAAAATGCCCCTCCACATCATGTTACTCCTATTTCTAGGACTCAGTTTATCATCTCCAGGTTTATATCATTGATTGTATCTATGTTTATGTTGGACCATTTCACTATTGTTGTGTTGTTAACAAAAAAGTAAATTTTATGCTAAGCTGTACCTGATTTACATCATCTTGGGTGAATCTGTTCATAACAGCGGTTAATAAATTCCATATAAATAAGTAATAGAGGCTTCTGATAGCAATCTCATTGTGAATACAAGATACATTATTGCCCTAATTCTATATATGGTTCTTAAAATTGTGTGTGCAAAATTGGACATGTACCCAATTTGCATGCGCAATTTAATTGATAAACTCTCCGATTCACGCTGATAATTGGCCGCTAATAATCAACTATGGGCGTTAATTGACATTAATTAAAATTTACATGCACATCTTTAGGTAGAGGGATCTGCATGTACATTTTACGTATGCATTTGAAAAAGGGACACAGCCATGGGAGGGGGTATAGTTGGATCGGGGCATTCCTGGAATTTCTGCGGTGTTATAAAGGTTGGTTTTCTATGAATGGCATCCAACTCTGAGTGTCATTTATAGAATAGCACTCAGTGCTAATTTTTATTGGCACTTAAATTTGGGAGCCATTTAAAGAATTAAATCCTATATGACCAGCCTTATGAGTATCAGATTGTATTTGTTGAGTGAAGCCCAGAGATTCCATAGATGATATAAAATCCCTCTCCCTAGTAGCAGTGTGGGGGTCAGAATAAACCACAAGTTTAGAACAGTTTCAAGAAACATCTGAAACAGTAGCAGCTAACAGCTTATCTTGGTCTGTTGCAGATAAGGTTGGGGGCACTAAATTAACAGAAAGAAAATAGGATCATTAAGTAATAAATCCTTTGGATATAACAGGTCAAAGGAAGTGGAATCCAGGGGAGAGTCATGAGAAAGAGCCAACCCCCCATCCTGCCTTTCTTGGCGGTGTTCAGCTAAGAATGAAAAAGCAGGAGCCGGCAGCTGTAAGAGATATGATTCATCCCCAGGTTTTAACTAAGTATCAGTGATAGCCAAGACAAAGTAATAGTTCTCAGATACTAAATGATGAATGAGACTCCATTTTGTTTTCACTGATCATACATTATGAAGACCAATCCTAACCCTCTGTGATCAGTCAAAAGAACCTGGGTGAGGAGTCAAAGCATGAGCAACTAAGTTGTCTACATGTCTTAAATGCTAATGATACTGTCCAGGAGCAACTCTGTGGCCCCCCTCGAAGGGATAGTAGCTGACATCAAGAACACAGACAAAAGTAGCTCAAGAACAAAGGTTCTTGTAAGGGTTCTAAACAATGATACTGAGTGCAACATTGTCACCTCTCGGAAGTGCCCAAGGAGCATGACCTGCTCCTTAGACAGACTCCTTCGGCAAACCACTGTGACATGATTCTGCTGTCGCAATGTAGTTAAATAGAGGAAGTATAGATGTCACCTCTGTGTCAACTTATTGTTGGATTGGATTAAGAGAGGAGTGATCTCAACAACACAACAGGACTAGACCGGAGCCACAGTCTGAAAGAAGCCGAAAGAGCAAGCAAAGCAAGAGAGAACATCTATTAACAAGGCATTAACAAGAGTAATAATTTTACCTTGCAGCATTATTTTATGTCCTTATTTCTCATACTCCTACAAATTTACCCTGGATTCTATATAGATCATTCAAAGATGGGTGCGTAAATGTGAGTGTGCAGGACAGGTGCACACACAAATTAATGAGTTAATGAGGTGTCAACAATCAATAAATGGAATTAATTGGCATCTATTTTGATTTGCATACACATCTGCCCTAGTTGCTATTCTATAACACCCGCACCTAAGTTTCACACTGTGAAACTCAAAGGGGGAGTGGCCACGGGAGGGGCATGGGTAGGTCAGGGGGTTCTCAGAAATTAGGTGCGGTGTTAAAGAATACTTGGATTTGTGTGCCCAATTGCCATAAGTTAGGGCGCGAGGATATACACCAGGATTCAGCAGGCATCGGTCTTCACGCCTGAAGTTGGGCGCAGGAATCTGTTCTAACTGCTATTTTATAACAGTCAGTGCTAAGGACCCGATTCTGTATATGACACCTGAAATGAATGTGTGCTAGGTAATCATGCCTAAACGTATTGTAAATACCACACGTAAATCTACATGCGGTATTTAGAATACGCTTAGGCATAGTTCATGCGAGTAAATCCACACGTATCCGTTTATGCCAACAAAAAGCTGGTGTAAATCCTTGCACGTAGATTTACGCGCTCTGACCATTATTATATAACAAAGCGCGTAGATTTTGGAACGCCCACAAAATGTCCATTTCCACGCCCCCTAAGTACACCCCTTTTTGCCTGCATGTGTTAGAATTTAGGCGCAGTACATTACAAAATGCGCTTAGCAATGTATGCACGTAAATTCTAATCTTTGCCAATTAGTGCTCGTTATTGCTTGTTAAGAGCTGTTAATGCTTAACAGCTTGTTAAAACAATTAGCTTATGTATATAGCTATAGAATACGGCTAGATTTACATGCAGAACTGCGCATAACCCTGGGCGCGCTATATAGAATCTGGGAGTAAGTGACCTTTATAGAATCAGCACTTAACACAAATCTTAACAGCGCCTAACTTTGTGCGCCATTTACTGAATCCAGCCCTTATTGTGTTCTCATAAGTACTTTGTACATCCTTCTGCAAGGGCTCGTAACAAAGCAACCCAAAACTCTGTTATGTGCTGGCTCCATTACTATGGAACCCTTTACCTAAATGTACGTGTGATTTGATTCTTATTTTTTTCATCTGCATGAAAAGCCAATTTACTTCACACTAGTCTTTGAGGATGAGGGAGCTTTCTGACCAGTGCAGCAGACCGAACCTGACTCCCAGGACTTTTTCCAGTTTTTTTTTCTTTCTCTTCCTTACTCTCTATTATCTTAGGGGTCCTTTTATGAAGCTGAGGCAAAAGGGGGGGCCTGTGCAGGCGTTGGTGCGTGTTTTTGACATACGCCGAGTCCTCCTTTTACCGCAGCGGGTAAAAGGGAGGTTTTTTTTTAAAGAAATGACCGTTGCAACAACTAAAGCACTTGCCGCATAGCCATTTCGGGGGGGAGTACTTACCGCCATCCGGTAACCGGGCAGTGATTACCGGTGGGTACACACTGGCACTACAAAAATTGGAACTGCGGTAGCCCGGTGGTACTTCCCTTTTAGCGAGCAGTAGGCCCGCGTTGGGCTTACCGCCGCTTCGTAAAAGGGCCCCTTACTTACATTGTAAATTTCTCTGATATTTCAAATGAAAGGAGGTACATCAAATGTTGCATAAATATATACTTCTCTTGTAACTGCTGCTCCCGGTGCATGTTTCAGTAGGCACAAGCTGAACTCAACTGCCAGATTGACATTTTTTTACCTACTTTTTTTCATTATGTTCACTCTGCCAAGCCAACACCTCTTTCCAGTTGTGCTACTACTGTGTTTATATAGTGCTACAAGGTATTTGGAGTGCTTTTCCGACATAGAAGAGACAGGCCCTGCTCAGTTACTGAGATAAAACGCCTCTTTACTGTTGGCATAAAAAGTGATACAGATTAACCCGGGGTCAACAGGAAGCATTGTTTCACAACTTGAGCCAGGATAGCCAGCAGCTAAGCACAGAGCTGGGTCATTGCTTCTCAAACAGGCTACAGACTTTATGCATCCCATAGGGAAGAAAGAATTCAAGAACTGCGAAATGTTGATTTGACCCAGTTCACCAGACTGAGAAGGTTTGGAAGTGCTGAAACTGCTGTGCAACTGCAAAGTATTAGAAAATGTAGCCTCTTTTTTAGGAGATAATGATGGGCAAATGAAGCATTATGATCACGTTACTTTTTTTCATGAAATTTTATTAACTTTGCAGAAAACAAAAATTAAAAAGAACATATACAATAACAGCAAATGCCAGAACTAAGAGTAATATATAACTAAATGCTTAGGCAGCGGCGTTCTTAGGGGGGCTGACACCCGGGACGGATCGCCAATGCGCCCCCCCCCCGGGTGCAGCGCCCCCCCGGAACAGAGCGAAGCCCTCCCGGCGAAAAACCCCCCGATCCCCCGGCGAAAGAACCCCCCCCCCGGGTGCACGCCGCTGGGGGGGGGGGTGCCACTCGCCTGCCGGCTCTTCATTTTCAAGCTCCCTCTGCCCCGGAACAGGAAGTAACCTGTTCCGGGGCAAAGGGAGCATGAAAACGAAGAGCCCACAGGCGCGCGGCACCCCCCCCCCCCAGCGGTGTGCACCCGGGGCGGACCGCCCCCACCTTGGTACGCCACTGTGCTTAGGAGTATTTGTGCATTTATCATATGCAATCGTACAGATAAAAGAGGCAAATAATATGATGATATAAAAAAAAATACCAGTGCCCCTACAGTTATTAAGGAAGCATACTACCATGCAGCCAAAAGATCTAAATCTCTTGTAAATAGTTTAATTTACAATTTTTTAAAATGCATTTCTTTTTCTCCATGTGAATGTTGTAACCATGGGATTGACTAACTTACACCACTCTGGAGGAAAGAGGATTAGGGTCCTTTTTACAGAGCCGCAGTAGGCATTAGGTGTGCCTACTGCATGCCAAAAAGCACTACCGCAGGACACACTGAGGCGTCTCACGGTAGTCTACCAATCAGCATGCACTAATCCTGTGCTTAAAATAGTTATGTTTTGGTGCTGGAGGTGTGTTTATGTTGTGCCCTGTGATATACGGCGGGAGATAGACGGATGTTTTCCACTGAATATCACTGGTTAGTGGTTAACAGACAGCGGGTTATATTACCCGATACTGGTGCCTCCGATGCACATAAATAACATGGAGGAAGGGGCCGCCCAAGGCAATCTGCCACCTGAGGCAGAGATGAGATGCCGTTGCCCCGTCCTACCGCCACCCCTTTCACTCGCCTGGTCTGGCATTCCCCCCCCCCCCCCATCCCGCTGCCCTGCCCATTCTTGCATCTTCCCCCTTCTCTCCTCAACCCTCTTCCCTGCGTTTACCTTATTTTATTCTTTTCCAAAAGGCGGCAAGAGCAGCAATTCCCATAGGCTGCCTTGTCGCGGTGCCGGGTGGCACCAGCCTCTTCGCTCCACTGCGTCCCACCTCTGAGGAACCAGGAAGTTACCTCAAGAGGTGGGCTGCAATAGGGAGAAGAGGCTGGTGCCAGCACTGCCGCCTTTTGGAAAAGAAAAAAAAATAAGGTAAATGTGGGAAGAGAAGTTGAGGAGGGAAGGGGAGAGTGACGCTCCCTGGAGAGTGCCGCTTGAGGCCCCCACCTCAGTCGGCCTAATGGTAGGGTCGCCGCTGCTTGGAGGGCAATTCTGTATAAGGTGCCGCCTTCATTTAGGCACATCTGACACGTTTAAATGCAGAATGGGTACCACTTCCGCCAGTGGCGTACCAAGGTGGGGGCGGTCCGCCCCGGGTGCACGCCGCTGGGGGGGGGGGGGGTGCCGCGCGGCTGTGGGCTCTTCGTTTTCATGCTCCCTCTGCCCCGGAACAGGTTACTTCCTGTTCCGGGGCAGAGGGAGCATGGAAACGAAGAGCCGACAGACGCGCGGCACCCCCTCCCCCCAGCGGCGTGCACCCGGGGGGGGGGGTTCTTTCGCTGGGGGGGGGGGTTCGCGCTGTTCCGGGGGGCGGGGCGCATCGGCGATCCACCCCGGGTGTCAGCGCCCCTAGGAACGCCACTGACTTCCGCTTTCCCAAATTGCTCTTCTGTAAGCTCAGTGTAAGTGGCATAGCTTGCAATCATGCTGATATTAGTACGTCAGCTTTTGCTGCAACAGTTTTGTGACAGCATTGTTTTGATTCAGTTATGGGCTTTGGTACGATCTGGCATACCATTGTTCCAGGAAGCAGAGCTTTGTGCATTGTGTTTTTGTGTTCGTCTTATATGCAGGGGCGTAGCCAGACTTCGGCGGGAGGGGGGTCCAGATCCCGAGGTGAGGGGGCACATTTTAGCCCCACCCCCCATGGCGCCGCCGACCCCCCCCCCCCCACCATTTCGACCCCTCCCACCGCCACCACCACCTTTGACCCCCCCCCGGCACCAACCCTTTCGACCCCCTCTTCCCGCTGCCGCCAACCCTCCCCCGCCACCGCCGTCATGCAGGACGTCAGACTCACAAAAACAGAAGCCTGCCCTTGCAGATCAGCAACGCGGCTGCGCTGGAGAAGAGGACTTCGGCTGGCGGGGGTTGGGGACCCCCGCCAGCAAAGGTATCCGAGGGCGCCAGGGGAGGGTTGGCGGCGGGAGGGGGGGTCGAAGGGGTTGGCGGAGGGGGGGCCAGGGCCAAATCTACAGGAGCCCATGCCCCCGTGGCCCCACGTAGCTACGCCCCTGCTTATATGTAGTTTTCTTTGGTTTTTATTATGTATGTTTTATGTGGCAACCACCTAGGTTATAGGTGGCATATAAATGTTTATTTTAAAAGTAATGAATTAATTGAAAAGGGGCCATACATGTGGGAGGAGAATGGGTGAGATGTGATAGGGTCACCCATCAGCGCATACATCTTATAGAATACTATCAGACGTGTGCTAATTGATGGAATTAGTCGTGTCTCCCTCTGCCTGCCATTGGCTTGGCAATAAGGACACCCTGGTGCCCTTATAGAATGTTAACCGGCTATGCCGATATTCAGCACTAACCAGTTAACTTTTGAGCACTCAAAGAGAGGCCTCCTACTTAAGTGCTGTATTTTGACCTCTCAACATAGGCAGTTTGGCGCTGAAGGTCTGTGTCTAACCTTATAGAATTGCCAGCTTGGCTCTAACATTAAGCACCAACTTTTAGAATTGCTATTTTAATCTTCCATTGCCTCGAGCACAAACTTAGGAATGTAAGTCCTCAAGGAACAGGAAAATACCCACCCTTACACTTGAACAAAACTCACCTTAAGCTGTTACTTAAAAGTCACGAGCTAAATCCTAATCTTTCTTGTATTCAGGGCCTTATCCAATCTTTAATAGAGTCGATATTCAAAGCAATTTAAACTGGCAGGAGAGCTGATATCCAGTGGAACTTCACCGGAAAATGCCACTGAATATTGGCACTCACCAGCCATGTCCCAAGGGGGCAGGTCAGAGGCATTATAGGAGACAGAGCCGGCGAAGAGCTGGGAATTATGTGAGTTTGAGCAATATCCAGTGCCGGCATCTGCGTAGCCAACTGGGCATGTAGGACCACATAAAAAGCCACCCTAACTTTGCCCGGTTAGCTATGCAGGTGCCATCATCAATTATTGGATGGCACCTGCATAACATCTGTTTGCCGGCCTGCAGTGTACAGTGTCCTGCCCTCCCTACCTCTCTGACAAGCTGCGATCACCCTTTGAACCCCCTCCCACTCCACTGACACAAGCTGTGATCCCACTCCCAACCCTACCCCGAAACAAGGACCTCCCCCCTCCTCCACAGATAGAGGAGGCCCCTTCAGGCCTACCTTACTCCCTGGCTAGAGGTTGCGATGGCTATTTTTACTTTGAAGCCGCTAGAGGCAGGAACAAGTGGGATTCACTCAAGCAGGCCCAGGAAGGTGCTGGGGGGTGTTTGGTCCTTATGTCGGGAATTGGGAAGGGGATCAAAGCTTGTGTCAGGAGGAGTGGGAAGGGGGACATGACACTCCACTTATGTGGGTCACAGTCAGTATTCAGCTGGGACCTGCATAAGTGTCTGAGGGGTCCTTTTACTAAGGTGTGCCGAAAAATGGCCTGTGCTGTTATAGGCGCGAGTATTGGATGCGCGCTGGTCCATTTTTCAGTGCGCTTGCAAAAAAGGTCTTTTTTTGGCCGAAAATGGATGTGCAGCAGAATAAAAATTAGCACGAGTCCGTTTTGGACCTGAGACCTTCCTGCCACCCATTGACATAGCGGTAAGGTCGCATGCATTAAGCGGGCGGTAATCGTCAGCGAGTGTACTGCTGATTACTGCCCGATAGAAAATAAAAAATATTTTATGCCGCACGTATCGGACACGCGTAAAAAATTTAATTACTGCCCAGAGCACGCGGTAGCCAGGTGGTAGTTCCAAATTGACGCTCGGACACACGTAGGCGCCTACGTGCCTTAGTAAAATGGCCCCTAAATATCAGCTGGGTCCTGTATAAGAGATAATGGCCTGATTTGCGTCTGGTATTCAGTGCCGGTGCCTGGCCTTGGCCCAGCATTAAATATCGGGACCTAATTCTGCCTACAGTGGTAAGCGGTTTCCACTGACTGAACATTGACTGGAATGTGTTCAGTTCGAAACCAAATGGAGATGCATTCTCCTTCCTGTTTTATTTGAATGTTCTAGTTCTGATTGAAACTGAACATTTTATCAGTCTCTCATCTTCCCACCGACTGGAACGGATAGCATGGCCATTCTCTTTAAAATGCAGTGCAGCACCTCAGTGACCTCTCTCCCTTCCAGTTATTTTTGTTCCAGTGTATTCCATAGATTTGAAATGAAGGTAGTTAAGACATGACTTGTGTTCTAATGGTGGATATGAGCGAACATTTTATAATGGAACTGCAGGACCCCTCTAGTCATCTTCGGTGGATGATATAGGAGTTACGTGCAGGTAAAAAAATAAAGAGAAGGGGATTTTTTTTTTATTTAGCTCACATGCTTTTGGTAGTAGCTCAAGGCAAATTACATTGAAATACAGTAGGTATTTTTCTGCCCCTTCAGGGCTTGCGATTTAAGGGCCCTGTTTACTAAAACGCATTAGGGTTTCTAACTTGAGGGCTTGCGATCTAAGGGCCCTGTTTACTAAAGCGCGTTAGCGTTTCTAACTTGAGGGCTTGCGATCTAAGGGCCCTGTTTACTAAAGCGCGCTAGCGTTTCTAACACGCCTACAATTAGCACACGTTCTAACCATGTAGGCGCCTATAGGGATATTGTAGGCACTTACATGGTTAACGCACGTACACGGTTAACGTGTGTTAAGAACGCTAACGCACCTATAACGCGGCTTAGTAAACAGGACCCTAAATTTGTACCTGAACAAAGGGAGGGTTAAGTGACTTGCCAAGATCACAAGAAGCTGCAGTGGGATTTGAACCCTTTCTTCCCTGCTTTTCAGCTGTCTGCCCCCACCATTAGGCCACCTCCTTATCTGTTAGGTGTTCCTCTCTGCCGGTCCCTTTTACTAAAGGGTGTTAAGCTCTAACATGTGTTTAGCGTGTGAAAAACAGGCTGTGGTATTTTGCCTATTAGCAGGTGCTAAGTGCACGTTAACTATTTTAAAAAAATGTTTTTAGAAGGGTGTGTCATGGGTGGAGAATGGGCATGGAAGCATTAACCAGCTGGTGCATTTGCATTAGCGCTCACTAACTGGCTAATACTGAGTTAGTACGGGAACACTTAGCGTCTCCTAAATAGGAGGGAGTAATGCTCCTGTGTAAACTTTTTGCATGCCCTTCATGCTCATGGAAAAAGCAGCATGGATTAAATAATAATAATAATAATAAAAAAAATCCCTAAATAATGTCATGTTGAATCTGGGCCTAGCATGCAGGAAAATCCCACATTAAGACATGCTAAATCCAGATTCTAACACCCTTTAGCAAAAGGATCCTTGTATCTGGGATCAACTGCAAAGTCTAACTTGTACTGATTCAATTTTCTTATCATCTGTCAGTTTATGATATAATAGTTGCATTTATATAAGTAGATTACAATCAGAAAAAAAAGCAAATTTCTAAAGCACAGCTTAAATAGGTTTCAGTTTCTTGGGAGCCGAAGTCTACATTGGCAAAAAAAAAAAAAAAAAATCTTTAAAAAGAAATGTTTCTGCTTTTTCTTTCTTCTTCTCAGCTAATTTCAGACAATCATAGGGGAACATAACTCTCTTTAATCATGGCTAGAACAGTGCAGGGTTGTGTGTGGTATGGTGGGGTAGGTCGCTTTTGTGCACTGCTGGTAGCCAGATTGTTCAGCTGTATATAACCAGGTATTTCAAAACCACGCAACAAAGTTTTAATGAGCGAATACTCAGTGGTGAATGCTGTATGTCTTTTAGGGGTCCTTCTAGTTAGGTGTGCCGAAAAATGGGCTGTGCTAGTGTAGGTGCGTGTTTTGGGTGCGTGCAGATCCATTTTTCAGCGCGCCTGTAAAAAAAGCCTTTTTAAAATTTTTGCCAAAAATGGATGTGCGGCAAAATAAAAATTGGCGCGCGTCCATTTTGGGTCTGAAACCTTACCCCCAGCCATTGACTTAGTGGTAAGGTCTCACATGGTAACCGTGCGATAATTGTCTACATGCATAGAATGACGATTACCGCCCGTTTTCTTCTGTGCACAGGAAAATAGTAACACAGTAAATGACGGCAGATAAAGACCTGTATGGTCCATCCAGTCTGCTGAGGTGGAAGGAGGTGTTTCAGAGAGCTCTGCAGACTTCCAGTGGGAGGAGAGTGAGGCCTAACTCCCTCCCCAAGGATGTGGAGGGCCTCTGGGGAGCGTTCCCCAGGACAGGCCCAGGCCATGGGGCCTCTTGGGCTCAGGGACCAGAGGGTCAGGAAAAGCGGTCTCCTCCCTTGCAGTGCCGCAGGGAGGAGGGAAAGGAGCCCTGTGGATAGAAGAGGGCCAGACTCCAAGGGAGGAAGCCGGACTGGTACCCCCCTCGCGGCCGCACGACGTCCAGCAGGTGAGGGGGAGAGAGAGCTGGCGGAGACCCTAGAGAAGAGCTGGTCTGAGAAGGAAAGAGTGGTAATGGAGATCTGTCAAGAGGCCCTGCCGGAGGTGGAGGAGGAAAGCAGTGAGGATAGTGACGATCTAGAGGAGGAAGAGCTTGTGGACTACTGCCAGGATCCAGAGGACCCGGCCAGTGGCATAATTAAAGTGGTGAAGAGAATTAAAAGTACGGAGAAGGAGGTGGTGGACCTGGGGAAGCGAGTCAAAATGGCAAAAGCCCTGAGCAGGCTGGCCCCAGCAGAGCATCGCAAGACCTATATGAAAGAGGAAACCAGGCTGCTTAGGCTTCTCCAGAGAAAAGAACAGCTGCTGAGGGCCCTGAGGAAAGGCCCTGGAAATCCTCTGAGAGAACTCTATATCAACAGAGACAGGATGGCCTCGGGGGGACAGGCCCCGTCAGCCTCGGTACAGTGGAAGCAACAAACAGAGCAGGAAGGAATCAGCCCAGGCTTTGGACCCCAGAACATTGAAGCATCAGGGGAGCTGCCAGGAACTAGCACCCAAAATACATTGAAATTCATGCAATACCTTGCTAGTCAGTCAGGGCCTCTGCAGGCAGCTTCTGGAGTAAGCAGGACTGAAGGTGGGGCTGTGGAAGCCTCATTGAGAGCACCTGAGTGTGGGAGAACAGAACAGGAAAAAAACTTAAACACTAAGACTTTTCACATTGTTGAAACAGAGGCTGCAATTTCAGGAGAGAGACCTTTTTCCACAGAAGTGGTGGTGGAAGTTGAAACAGAGAACTTACCTGGAGAAGAGGAGGTTGTCCTGTTCCCATTGCCTGTAGTAAAAGCAGACGGCAAGGAAAAAATGCCTGGGAGGCCTCACCCACAAAGCTCTGAGGAGCAGGATGTTCCAGCCAATCAGCCTGCAGCAGGGCTAAGGACTGAAAGTGGAGATGTTCCTGCAGGGAGCTGCCTCTTAAAGGAGAATGCAGGAAGAAAAGCAGGTGAAGACAAGGAGTGGTTTTCCATAGAGAAAGCACAGGAGGCCACACAGTGTTCCCCACATAAAGGTTCAGAATGGCAAGGAACTGCGCTGCCGGGTGGCGGGATGCCATGCCCGCCCAGCACATTGGAGCAGGAGGCGCCAGCCAATCGGGCTGGAGGAGCAGGGATGGCCGCAGAGGAGAATGCTACAGCGCAGGAGGATTCCCCATGTTTGGGAGAGCGAGTGGTGCTGGAGTGCGGGAAGCCACTCTTACTTTGCAAAACGGCAGAGCAGGAAGTCCCAACGAAGCAGGACGCCAGAGGGGAGACCAGTTCCCAGGAAAACAGCGGGCCCGCACAGGGAAAGCTGGAGCAGCACGTTGCAAGGAGGGACCCAGCACAGAGAGCAGGTTCCGGGGGGGAAGGAGGGGGGGAGGAGCGGGAGGTGTTTGCCTTGCAGTGTGCGCCAGAAGGAAACTTGACTGGTACCTTTGACTTTGCAGTTGGCCAGGCTGCAGGGGTGCGAGCCAGGGGGGAGTGTTCGGGCCGGGAGGGGAGGGTTGGCTCGGTGGGCGGGGGAGGGGGTCAGGGGCATTGGGAGGGGAACAAGTATTTAGGGGAACCTGCTCTCACTGTCTCTAGCGAACGTTTTGAAGGGGACAATGGCAGGTTTTTTGCTGCAGGGGAAATGGTACAGAAGCACACTGTGAAGGCAGGGGATGTGCAAAGTCTGCTGACAGAAGGGAGAGAAGGGAGGGAGGCTGAGAGGGGAGGCAAGAGAGAGAGGGGGGGTACGGCGCAGCAGGAGCAGGGGGGTCTCAGTGCAGGAGATGGAGGAGGGGGACGGTGGGGGGGTGCTCCATCCTTTGCGGCGGTAGTAGGTGGGAGGGGCGGGCGCAGGGGGAATGGGGGGGCAGGAAGCATTGGGGAAGGATGGGGGGGAGGGTGGGGGGGCCAGGTTCCCAAAAGGAGGAATGTGATTCAGTTAAGGTGGGTGGGGGAGGGGGGGATGCCAAGTAGGGATGAGGCCCTGAAGTTGGTCTTGGGTTTAGGATTTCTCCCAGAGGACCTCTATGCCTGTATCCACCCGGTGAATATCCCAGAGTATGATGTTAGTTTTCTGACCCAGCGAGGCATGGAGGTCTTCTGGGAGAAATACGAGGGGGTAAGGGGGAAAGGGGATTGGAGAAACTTTAGGGCCGTACCGATCAGCAGACCTGACCTGGTGCAGGTAACCCTGCTGGTCCGAAATGAATCCATTTCAGGGGCGGACCTGGCCTTCTGGCTACAGCGGTACGCAGAATTGCGTACCCCCTTGTCCAAACTCCCTGACCCCAGTAGGGTGTGGGCGGGAGGATGGTGTGCGCAGGTTAGGCTGAAGCAGGCAGGACACGTGACCCAGCACATTCCCTCCGCGGCGTTCATTGGCAGGGATCGGATCCTCTGCTTTTACAAGGGGCAGCCGCGGCAATGTCACAAGTGCGGGTCATTCAGACATTTTAGTATGTCGTGCCCAGTACGGCAGTGTGGGAAGTGCGGGTCTAAGTAGCATCCTACGGAGTCTTGTGCATCTATCCGGTGTAATTTGTGTGGGGGTCTGGGGCATGCATTCAGAGCTTGCCCTTGGGCCTCCCATAACGGGGGAGAGGAGGACATGGGAGGGGGCGGTCCAGTTCAGAGGGAGAGGGGGGGAGTGAATGTAGGGCGAGATCAGGTTCCCGGGGTGGGGGGGAAAGGAGCTGCGGAGGGACAGGGAGTGGGAGGTGGGGAAGGGTTGGGGGAAGGGCGGAAGCGGCAGGACGGGGCAGATGAGGGTTGGACGCGGGTGTCAAAAAAACAACGGAAGGTGACGGGGGTACGGGAGGAAGGGGGAGGGGAGGCAGGAATGGGGATAGAAGTAGAGAACAGATTTAGGGGATTGGAAGATGAGGAAGGGGGTGACGAACTGGCAGGAGAGGAAGGAGAGGATGGGATGAGCCGGCAGGATGGATTGGAAAGCATGGCAGACGCTGGAAAGGGAACAGCGGGTAAAAGGAAGAAGAAGAAGAGGGAGAAGGTTTTGAGGGACGAAGAGGAGGAAATGGTAGTGGAGGAGGTCGGGGAGGTGGGGGGCAGATGGGGGGGGCTGAAGGGAGGGTGGGGGAGAAAAGGAGGGGAGGACAGGAGGCAGGGATGAAGGCAAGAGAGGAGAGGGAGGATGGGCTGGAGGCAGGATTGATGGAGGGGGTCGAAGAAGGGGCAGAAGGGGCGGGAGAGGAGGCAGGGGGGGGAGGGTCAGTGGACGACTCCCAAGAAGGGAGGGAGGTGGGCGAAGAAAAGAGGAAGAAGGGGAGGAAGAAAGTAAGGAAAGGGGGGGGGCTTTTTGAGCTAGGGGTCCGGGACTGGGCGGACGAGGAAGGGGAGGGTGAAGGGGAAGGGATCCCTGGAGGTAGTATGGAGCAGAGGGAAGGTAGCCAGGAGGGCGGGGGGTATGGAACGGCACAATGATGGCTGGACTGCTGTTAACATTCGCCACACTTAATGTGGCTAGTGTCGCCTCCCAGAGGGCGAGATGCTTGGCGTTCGATGGCCTCTCTGCCGTGGCGGTGGACTGTTTTCTTCTGCAGGAGACCAGGCTGCGAACGCTGGAGAGGTTCGGCGGGCAAAGCGGGCCTGGAGATGGGGGCCCTCTATTTGGGGTCTGGCAGGGGAACGGTATGGGGGGATAGGCATCCTCTTCAAAACATTTAAAGTAGAGATCCAGAGGGTGGTGGAGCTGGGAATTGGGAGGTGTCTGGTGTTAGATGTGAGATTGCGGGGGGTGGCTTTGCGGGTGATTAACATCTACGGGCCGCAAAGCAAACGGGGAAGGGCAGCACTGTTTGGGAAAATTCGGCCGTACCTTTACACCTCACGGCAGCTAGTTTGGGGGGGGGATTTTAACACAGTCCTGAGGAAGGAGGATAGGGGGAGGAGGGCGGCGCAAGTAGGTTACGATGGGGTACGGCTAGCAGGGATCATGAAGGGAGCGGGATTGGTGGACGCGCACATAGAGTTTGGTGGTGGGACGCAGGGTTTCACTTTTGCCCGGGGCACTTGTAGAAGTAGAATCGACCGGTTTTTAGTTCGGGGAGGGGCGTGTGGGAAGGCACCAAGGGTGGTAGAGGTTGATTTCTCAGACCACAAGATGGTGCTGGTCGAGCTGGGGGGAGGGGGGATTCACGGATTGGGGAAAGGATTGTGGCGTTTAAATCAGAAATGGTTGAGGGAGGGGGTGTTGTACCAGGAGTATTTGGAGTTTCTGGCAGACCAGGTATCCATTCAGGGTGTCTTCCCTTCCCTAGGGGACTGGTGGGAAGTTTTGAAACACCGCACCAGGGGGTTCTTTCTCCGTCAGGCGAGGAGGCAGGGGAGGGAGGTCACCCGGCTAGGAACTGCTCTGAGGAAGCGAAGGGACAATTTGATTTCCAGGGGAGGGAAGAGGGAGGACATTGAGGCCTTGCAGCAGGAGGTGGAACGGGTACAATACAATCGGTACTCTTCCCTCGTCTATGAGCGGGACTTCGGGAAGCTGCTCAGCCCGAACCCTTATGACTGCTGTAAGGAAAGAAGGGAGAGGAGGGTGGTAGAGGGGTTAAGGGATGAGGGGGGGACGCTCCAGCAGTCTAGGGAAGGTATCTTGCAGGTGGTGGGGACCCACTTTGGGCGGGCCTTTTTGGACCAACGGTTGGGGGAGGAGGCCATGGCGAGGTACATTGAGGAAACCCCAGGGGTGGGTAAGGGGGGGCCTCATCTTCGGGCCTTGCTGCGGCCGTGGACGCTGCGGGAGGTACAGGAGGCCATTGGGGCCTTGCGGCGCAGGACGGCGCCGGGGCCAGACGGACTCCCGGCAGAGTTCTACCAGCAGTTTAGGGATCAGTTGGCGCCAGTCTTGTTGGCAATCTGGGAGGCGGCACGAACAGGGGGATCCTTGCCTGAGTCGATGGGGGCATCAGCTTTGGTCCTTCTTAGCAAAGGCAAGGACCCCCAGGATGTGGCAAATTGGCGGCCGATTGCACTTCTGAACACCGACCGGAAGATCTTCGCTCACATGCTCCTTGCCCGCATGAGGAAGATCTCCGGGGAAGTGCTGGCAGCCCCGCAGGGGTGTGGGGTCCCGGGAAGGGGGGTGCTAGAGGCAGTGGCCTGGGTGAGGGAGGGCCTGGAACGTAGTCGGGTGGGAGAGGGCAGGCTGGTCGTGGCCTTGGACCAGGACAAGGCTTTCGACCGAGTGCAGTGGGGTTTTTTATGGAAGGTCCTAGACCACTATGGATTCCCGGGGGAATGGATCGCGCAACTTCAGTTATTGTATGCGGGGGCGCGATTCTTTCCCCTGGTGAATGGATGGAGGGGGGCGGAGGTGGGGATCTCGGCGGGGGTGCGGCAGGGGTGCCCGTTGAGCCCCCTGCTGTACGCTTTCGCCATTGATCCCCTGGTGAGGAGGCTGGAAGGGGGGGGGGAGGACGGGCTCAGAGGAGTGGAAGTAGGCAAAGGGAATGTGTTGCGAGTCATCGCCTATGCGGACGATATCACCGTCTGGGTGGCGGATCGCAGGGAGGGGAGGAGGCTGCAGGAGACCCTTGCAGCATACTCCCAGGCTTCGGGGTCTCGGGTAAACCTGGGCAAGAGCACCAGCTTGTGGGTGGGGCCAGAGGGACGGCGGTTTAATTTAGGTGGAGGGTTCCCGGATGGGATAGAGAAAATGAGGGTTTTGGGAGTGTATTTTGGGGGAGGGGATTACGGGCGGGAAAATTGGGAACAAAGGATAGCGGAGGCGAGGGAGAAGGTGGACCGCTGGAAGGGGTGGCGGATGCCCATGGAGGACCGGGTCCGGTTGCTGAAGAGCCAGGTGGTCCCCATGTTCCTGTTCCTGAGCTACATCTGTCTCCTGCCGGAACGCTGTTTCACGGCAATTTACAGCGTGTTCTTTCAACTCCTGTGGGGGAACAGGATGAACCCAGTTCGACGTAATTTCACTTACCGGTCGCGGGAGGAAGGGGGGGTGGGAATGGTAAACCCAGTCTTGCTATTCTCCTCCCTCTTCATCCAGTTTAACCTGGGGCGGGCGGGGGGTCTGAATGCCCCAGGATGGGTACACAGTGTTGTCCAGTGGTGGGAGGGATTTTGGGGTCCTTGGTTGGGGGGAGGTAGGGTGGGACGGTTGCGGAAAGGGTTCCCGGAGGGGGTAGGCTACTATAAATCTTTGGTAAAGCTGGTTCGGCTGTGGGACATTACATGGGAGGAAGTTAGGGCAGGACAGAGGGAGATCTGGGTGGAGCGGGTTCGCTCCCAACGCTTCTCCTCTCCCCTGGCTCTTAGGGATGCTCCGGAGCCCGTGCTGAGGCAGGGCCTGCGGTTTATTTCATCCAAACGCATCCCACACAAGTACAGGGACATTGCTTGGCTGTCCCTACATGGCAGGTTGTATGTTAGGGCAAACCTTCGGTGTAGGAACCAGCAGGACCGAGACTGCCCGAGGGGGGAGTGTGCTGGCCGGCTGGAGACCATGGACCACTTCCTGAAGGAGTGTCCATTCTCCATAGCGGTTTGCCGGAGAGTGGCTGCCTTGCTGGCCATCCCCAGCTTCACGTCCTACACCTATGCGGACTGGGTGTATGGGAGGCAGGGGGAGACGGGGCGGCTAGAGCCAGGTACCGCCTTTCTAATCTCAGTTATCATCAGATACTGCCTATGGATGGCTCGCTGCGGGGTGTCCCTGGGCCAGGAGTGCAGGTCTGCTGAGCAGGTCTCCTGGGACGTTGTCCGAGCTGTCCAGGAAGTGGCCCGATGGGAACGAGTGGAGGTGGGGGTAAAGACCTTTGGGGTTTGGTGGAAGCATGTACGCTTGAAGTTGAGTTGAATGTTTGGGGGGGGGGGGGTTGGGGGGGATGGTTTTTTGTGTAAAATTTGCATTTTTGTATAAAAGTATAGAGGGGCTGGCTTTATAACTGCACAGTGTAATGTATTGAAATTTGATTTTCCGCTTTCATTTAATAAAGGAATTCTCCAGTCTGCCCAACAAGATAAACTCATTTTACATGGTATGTGATACTTTATATGTATACCCGAGTTTGATTTTCCTTGCCATCTTTCGACACAAATCGGAAGATGGGCGTCCTTCTCACAGGGTCTCCCAAATCGGCATAATCAAAAGCTGATTTTTGGGCGTCCCCAACTGCTTTTTGTTGCGGGGACGACCTAAGTTCACTGGGGTGTGTCGGAGGCATAGCGAGGGCAGGACTTGGGCGTGCCTAACACATGGCATCCTCGACCCATAATAGAAAAAAAGGGCGTCCCTGATGAGCACTTGGACGACTTTACCTGGTCCTGTTTTTCTTACGACCAAGCCACAAAAAGGTGCCCGAACTGACCAGATGACCACCGGATAGAATCGGGAATCACTTCCCCTTACTCCCCCAGTGGTCACTAACCCCCTCCCACCCTCAAAAAACTTCTTTAAAAATATTTTTTGCCAGCCTCAAATGTCATACTCAGGTCCATCACAGCAGTATGCAGGTCCCTGGAGCAGTTTAGTAGGTGCAGTGCACTTGAGGCAGGCAGACCCAGGCCCATCCCCCCCCCCCCCCCCCCGCTATACTTGTGCTGGTAAATGTGAGCCCTCCAAAACCCACCGTACCCACATCTAGGTGCTCCCCCTTCACCCGTAAGGGCTATGATAGTGGTGTACAGTTGTGGGTAGTGGGTTTTGGGGTAGTTGGGGTGCTCAGCACACAAAGTAAGGGAGCTATGCACCTGGGAGTAATTTATGAAGTCCACTGCAGTGCCCCCTAGGGTGCCCGGTTGGTGTCCTGGCGTGTCAGGAGGACCAGTGCACTACGAATGCTGGCTCCTCCCAAGACCAAAGGGCTTGCATTTGGTCGTTTCTGAGATGGGTGTCCTTGGTTTCCATTATCGCCGAAAATCAGAAACGACCAAATCTAGGGACGACCTAAATGTCAAGATTTGGGCGTCCCCGACCGTATTATCGAAGCGAAAGACGGACGTCCATCTTGTTTCGATAATACGGGTTTCTCCGCCCCTCCTCCGGGACGTTTTGCGAGGACGTCCTCAGCAAAACTTGGGCGTCCCTTTCGATTATGCCCCTCCACGTCTGTTTAAAACCATAAAAGCTCATCAGAAGGAATGCATGGTGAGGTATTATAGAGGCATAATGCACATACTGTAAAGAATTAGCTAGATGTTGTGAAATTCTTTTATTAGAATACACCATTCCAGACCATTCCAGTGCTCTGCCGTAAATATTTTTAGTCCCCAGCAGGCAGGAACACTGGCTTAGTGTGAAGTCAAATGTTGGCATCCCAGTCAGTGGCTTAATTGGAATCATGTAGCTCAGGAAAGAATCTCTCAGGCCTTTTCATGTGGTAAATACAAGTTCCGTTTCTCCCTCTCTCTTTCCTCCCCTCCCTCCTTCTTATGTTTTTTTGAGCAATGGTCTCTGTTTATGGGTATCTGTCTTTCTCTGTTTTAGAGAACAATACATGTATGTCATGCATCTTTTATTTTTTTTCAGTCAAATGCCACATCATGTTTTGCTGTGCTTGCCAGAGGCTCTAGTTCTTCTACATATGCTGTTAGCCACCTGTTTGAATTTGTTAATTCATGGTGTTGGGTGGGCAAGGGAAGAGCCCTCTCTGGTGGGCAAGGTAAGAGGGAAATTAAGGGGCCTTTTTACTAAGCCACCTAAGCGTCTATGAGTGCCCAAAGCTAAATGGAGTTACCGCCCGGCTACAGCGTGGCTCTTGCAGTAATTTCATTTTTGGTGCGTCTGAAAACTAATTTTTATTTTCGGACACCCATATCAGCCGCGCACCAAGTGGCATTTGACACGCGTAGGTAATTACCGCATGAGTCTTTACCACTAGGTCAAGGGCTGGCGGTGAGGTCTCAGACCCAAAATGGACGCACGCGGTTTTTGATTTTACCACATGTCCACTTGTGTTGTATTACTTTTGGTCAAAATAAAAAAAAAAAGCATTTTTTTTATAGGTGCGCTGAAAAATGTTTCTGCGCACCCCTAAAACACATGCCTACACTACCGCAGCCCATTTTTCAGCGCACCTTTGTAAAAGGACCCCTAAGTTAAAACAACAATTACAACAAACAAATCTCAAAAATTAGAAACCTGAAAATTGAAATAATGAACAAGGCAGAACACAGAGATACATGTTGCCAGTTTTGACTGACAACAATATGAAGCCGTGCCATCCTCGATGCCACCTTTTAATTTTCATTCCTTATCTTTCATTTTGTCTTGTAAGAAGATAGTGGCTGCTAGGTGTAGTGTCTGTAAAACTGTTGCCTGGGGTGTTGGGTGCATGGTGAAAAATCTGAAAATGTCTACTGTGCATTTGTAGACACTCGTGTATTCACTCATATTGGTGCTGCACACATAAGAGAGCTCAGCTTTATCAATTAGCCCTTTTCGTGATGCCTACTCCATTTTGGGAATGCCAGTACATGGTGCGCATAGAGCTATGGCACAGCATTGTTCAGATGGTAGGGATGCAAGGCTTGGCTAGAACTGTTTGCAGCAGCACAAAAGACGGTGAACAGAAAAAGGCAAAGAAAAAAGGGGGGGGGAAAGGCTGTTATTCAGTTTCTGGGGAGGTGGGAATAGATTTATGTCTTCTTTCCGTGTGCGTCTGTGATTTTGTTCTATATGGGACCTGGGGTGGGAAAACAGGAGAGGAAAACCGTATCGATAATGCTGAAAAAGCATGGATATATGTATATTTTAACATTTGTTTTTAGTTCTCTGCTTTTCCTTGTGGCTTCCAGAGAAGGGGGAGAAAGACAAAACGCTGAAAATGTGCCAGAATAGAACTGCCGCTGCTCGAAAATAAAATCCTGCTCCTCACTAATATTTTGAATCAGGGCTGTTTTGGAGAGCAGTGAAACGTGCCTGGAATGAGAATGGTCATAGATGCAGGTTCTTAATGCCACTGGGTTTCATAGGCAAGATTAAGGGCAGTGCCTGCTTTTTACATGCAATTCTTTCCCCAGATGGGCTTATGTTTTCATTCACTTTATACTGATTGAAGTCCGGACCCTGGCAGCTGAATTTTTATTTAATTCTGTTTGACCTGTCTGAGCCTTAATGCCCTCTTCACCAAGGTGTGGTGGTGCCACATGAAGGAAATTTTCTGCTTTTGCCCAGTGTATGAATTAACAGTTTGAGCAATAGCAAGTCTGGTTAATCAAGAGTCTTCTGTAGGTTATGAAATATTTTATTTGGGTTGAATTATATGCTCTTTCCAAACCTCAGTTCAGAAGACTTAGGGTCACGTGTAATGGCAGCAAAACAGCTAAGTGTTATTCTGTGAGGGATGTATAAGAGACACCCCCCCCCCAATTCTATACATGGTGCCCAGCCCAAGTTGCATGTGCAACTTAATTGATCAACGAGCCCTGAACTTGCAATAATTGGGTGCTAACAGCCAATGAATGCACTTAGGGGTCCTTTTACTAAGCCGCATCTTTTGGGCGTGCGCTGGTCCACTTTTTACTGCGTCTAGGAGAAAGGGTCTTTTTTTTTAAGGGGCCAGCAAATGGACGTGCACAAAAATTGAAACCAGCGTGCGCCCGTTCTCAGCCTGAGACCTTACCCCCACCCATTGACCTAGCGGTAAGGTCTCACGCGCTACCTGCGCGGGAAGCATGCAGCATGCGCCAACTGCTGTTTACCGTCGGGCAAGCGGCCCGCTGTAGAAAATAGAAAATTAGTTTCTACCGTGGGATTCGGCACATGCTAAATTTGGAATTACCACCCAGCTCACGTGCTAGCCGGGCAGTAGTGCTGATTTGGCTGGTGCTGTACGCGTATAGGTTCTCCTGTGTCTTTGTAAAAGGGCCCCTTAACTGGCATCAACTCTCATAGCATGTATCTGAAATGGGGCGTGGTCAGGGGGGGTGTCAGGAACATTTTAAAAAGTTGTGCATGGAATTATACAATTCGCCCAAAGTGTGCGTAAGTCAGGTGCCAGCATTTTATACCTGACTTTAGCAGGCATAAATACAGCACTCAGTTAATCACTGAATCCATACTAAACAGTAATCTATAGGGCACTCTCCCCTTACAGCATAGCGTTTAGGGCTAGATTCTATATATGGCGCCTGAAAAATCCACGCAGAATAAATTTCCGTCTAAGCATATTCTATAAGCGACACCTAGATTTAGACGTGGTATGTAGAATACGCTTAGTTGATATCCCAGCACCTAGAATTAACACACGTCCATTTATACCAAGGAAAACGTGGTGTAAATACTGATGCATAGATTTCGGTGCAAAAGGCCGTATTCTATAACACTGCACATAAATGTTGGAATGCCTGTGAAACACCCATTTCCCCGCCCATAACCATGCCCTTTTTGGCTCTGCCCATTAGAATTTAGGCGTTGTGCGTTACAGAATGCACTTACCTGCTTATAATCGAAAGAGAAAAACGCCTATATTGTGACCCAAATCGGGAGATAGAGGTTTATCTCACAAAAACGAATAAAGTGGTATAATCAAAAGCCGAATTTGGACGTTTTCAACTGCACTCCGTCGCGGATGCGTACAACGTTGATGGGGGCGTGTCGAAGGCGTGGTGAAGGCAGAACTGGGGCGTGGTTATCTGCCGATCAGAGATGGGCGCCTTTCACCGATAATGGAAAAAAAATATGCGTTTTTAGCGAGAATTTAGGGCACTTTTCCTGGACCCTGTTTTCCACGAATAAGGCCCCAAAAAGTGCCCTAAATGACCAGATGACCACTGGAGGGAATCGGGGATGACCTCCCCTGACTCCCCCAGTGGTCACAAACCCCCTCCCACCACAAAATATGCCGTTTCACAACTTTTTATTTTCACCCTCAAATGTCATACCCACCTCCCTGGCAGCAGTATGCAGATCACTGGAGCAGTTATTAGGGGGTGCAGTGGACTTCAGGCAGGTGGACCCAGGCCCATCACCCCCCCCACCTGTTACACTTGTGCTGGTAAATGGGAGCCCTCCAAACCGCCCCCCAAACCCACTGTACCCACATGTAGGTGCCTCCCTTCACCCCTTAGGGCTATAGTAATGGTGTAGACTTGTGGGCAGTGGGTTTTGAGGGGGATTTGGGGGGCTCAACACCCAAGGGAAGGGTGCTATTGCACCTGGGAGCTGTTTTACCATTTTTTTTTGTTTTTGTAAAAGTGCCCCCTAGGGTGCCCGGTTGGTGTCCTGGCATGTGAGGTGGGCCACTGCAGTACGAATCCTGGCCCCTCCCACGAATAAATGTCTTGGAGTTATTCGTTTTGAGCTGGGCGTTTTCGGTTTCCATTATCGCTGAAAAACAAAAACGCCCAGCTCAAAAAAAGATAAACGTCCATGTTTTTTCGAAAATACGGTTCGGTCCGCCCCTTCACGGACCCGTTCTCGGAGATAAACGCCCATGGAGATAGGCGTTTCCGTTCGATTATGCCCTCTTAGTGTGCTAAAATTCTAATTATTGTCAATTAGTGCTCATTGCTTGTTAAGTGCTGCTAAAATCGCTGATCGGCTTGTTAAGCCAATTAAGTTACGCACATTGTTATAGAATATGTTTGGATTTCAGCATGGAATGCCAGGCGCGATATATATAGAATCTGGTGGTTAGTGCTCAGCTTTTTTTGGCATGTAACTTTGGGTGCTAATTATTGAATTCCCTTCATAGGGGTCCTTTTTTAAGGTGTGCTGAAAAATGGCTTCCATTAATGTAGTCACATGTTTTGGACGTGCACAGATCCATTTTTCAGCGCACCTGTAAAAAAATGCTTTTTTTGGGGGAGGGGGGCCGAAAATGGACGTGCGGCAAAATGAAATTAGCGGTAAGGTCTCATGCGTTAACCGGTGGTAATCGTCAGCGAGCATACAATGCTGATTACCACCCGGTTAGCACCGCACACCGGAAAAATAAAATATATTTTACGGCGCGCGTAAAAAATGAAATTACTGCCCTGACCGTGCGGTAGCCGGGCAGTAGTTCCGAACTGGTGCGCATTGGGCGTGCATGGGTGCCTACGTGCGCCCAACGCAAGTCAGTTTGGAATTACTGCCCGGCTACCGCGTGGCCCCGGCGGTAATTTCACTTTTTACGTGCGTCCACTACGTGCGCTGGAAAATCATTTTTATTTTCCGGCGTGCGGGCAGTAATGGCATTTGAATACATGTTGACCATTACCACTCAGTTAACGCATGAGACCTTGCTGTTAAGTCAATGGCTGGCGATAAGGTCTCAGACCCAAAATGACCGCGCGCCAACTTTCACTTTTCTGCATGTCCATTTTCAGCCCCCCATAAAAAAGGCATTTTTTTACAAGTGTGCTGAAAAATTTATTTATTTTTAATTGTTGCATTTGTATCCCACATTTCCCCACCTTTTTTTAGGCTCAATGTGGCTTGCATGGTACTGTAATCGACGTTAACCGATTTCGGTATGAACAAATACAAGTTGCGATTAATATTAAGGTGACATGGTAGCGTGAGTACATGTATGGTAAGATAATTGGGGAGAACTTAGAGAGGGAAAGGAAGAGTTAGGATATGTCTGTTACGATCTTTGGTTAAGTTGTGTCGCATATATCCAGGTATTTTATGTTGGGTCGGTGGGGTATGCCCTTCTGAACAGTTCTGTTTTTAGCGCTTTCCGGAAATTCATGTGGTCGAGTGAGGTTTTTACTACTTTTGGTAGTGCGTTCCACAATTGTGCACTCAGGTAGGAAAAGCTGGAAGCATAGGTGGATTTGTATTTGAGTCCTTTGTTGCTTGGGTAATGGAGGTTTAGGTATGATCTTGCTGATTTTATGGTGTTTCTGGGTAGTATGTCGATGAGGTCTGTCATGTATCCCGGTGCCTCGCCGTAGATGATTTTGTGAACTGTCGTACAGATTTTGAATGCGATACGTTCCTTAATTGGAAGCCAGTGCAGTTTTTCTCGGAGTGGTTTGGCGCTGTCAGAACGTGCTTTTCCATATAAAATGGATCTGCACATGTCCAAAACACAAAAAGTTCTTAGTCAGTTAGTACTTGGTTTCAGCCTCACTTTATTTTGCTGGTCAGATTGTGTTGGGCTAGCTGTAGGTTAGGCAGTGGCGTAGGAAGGGGGGGGGGCGGTGGGGCGGTCCGCCCCGGGTGCACGCGCTGGGGGGGGGGTGGTGTCAGCTCACTGGTTCTCTGCTCTTTCTGCCCCGGAACAGGTTACTTCCTGTTCCGGGGCAGAGAAAGCAGGGAAGCAGCAGAGCCGACGCAGCTCCCAGTGACGTGCACTGGGGCGGATCGGCCCTCCCGCATGCCCCCCGCTGAATGGTAGGGTGCGTTTCAGGGGGGGGGGGCGCCGTGCTCTGCACCCGGGGGGGGGGGGGGGGTGCGCAGCGGCGACCTGCCCCGGGTGTCAGGCACCCTCGCTACGGCACTGAGGTTAGGTTTCAACTGAAAGCCTCGCCAGTTATGTTCAGTTGCAAAAGTTTAACTGCCTAAAATTAGCTGGTTATCTTATCCATTGAACAGCTGCTTGAACACGAGCCTCGTATTCCCTGCTGCCTGCCAAATTGTATATGGAGCAAAGCTTTTTCTTCTACGTGACAATGCTTGTCATCAGTGCTATTTTGTCAATGTTGGAGACATCCTTAGCTACTTCCATTAATCAAGTCATCTGTGATAAACGTTATCCTCTGCACTGAGGATCTAAAAGGTTGGTTGCCAGATGAATTGGATGAGACCAACATTTGGATCTCTCAATAAACATCTGTTTTTCCTTTTTGGGTGGAGATAAATTCAGAAAAAACTTGGATTTTCATTCAGAAAGGTAGTTTTCAGTATAGGCTGCTATTAAGACAGGTTATTTTACTCTTAATCCAGGTTATTAGCAACAAGGTCTCGTTACAGAAAATGGGACCGGTGCTAAAATGGCATGAGTTGTTGTAAAATTGCTCATCTTAACATTAGCTCATATCAATAACTTCCCCCCTTTGTTGTCTGACTGTTTCGGGAATATTTGAAAACCTTGCTGCGTCTCTCTCTAAAATTTCTTGATAGCCACTGAAATTGGTAGAAGCAACATGAGTGCTTCCTGAACTCAAACCCCAGCATGTCGAGAATCTATTGAGACATGCCATAAAGTAGGGAAATGGCATAGTGGAAGGGTACCCTAATGGTTAGCACAGTGGGTTGAGAATCTGGGAAACCAGGCTTGATTCCCACTGCAGCTCCTTGTGTTCTTGGGGCAAGTCACTTAACCCTCTATTGCCCCAGGAACAAAACTTAGGGGTCATTTTACATGGGCATGCTAGTGTTTTCAGCATGCGCTAAAAAATAAGCACGTGCTAAACGTTAGAGATGCCCATATATATCTGTGGGCGTCTCTAGTGGTTTTGTGTGCTAATCATTGGCGCGCACTAAAAAACACTATTGCGCCTTTGTAAAAGGAACCCTCAGATTGTAAGGCTACCAAGGAGAGGTAAAATACCTATTACTGTAACATATAGTAACATAGTAGATGACAGCAGAGAAAGACCTGTACGGTCCATCCAGTCTGCTGAGGAGGAAGGAGGTGTTTTAGAGAGGCTCTGCTGACTTCCAGTGGAAAGGGAGTGAGACCTAGCTCCCTCCCCAAAGATGAGGAGGGTCCCTAGGGAGAAGGCCTCAGGAAAGTCCCAGGCTGTGGGGCCTCTGGGGCCCGGGACCAGAAGGCCGAAAGGAGTGGCTCTCTCCCTGGTTTGACTACCGGGAGAAGGGAAAGGAGTCCAGTGGACCGAAGGGAGAAGCAGCCCGGTTGGAGGCCACAAGAGCATTTCCCCCTCCATGGCCCCAGCTTGCGGAAGGTAAGCGAGAAGACAGTGGAGGGGGGAGGAAAATAGTACAGGCCCAGAATGGCGCTTCCAAGGAAGGGAGAAGGAAGAGGCGATGGAAGTTTGCCAGAAGCCTATGCTGGAGGCAGATGAGAGTGAGAGTGATGGAGAGTGGATCGTCAGATGAGGAGTTCCTTGAAGTGAGCTATGACCCTGATGATCCAGCAAGTAGTGTGGTAAATATTGTAAGACGAATTAAGCTGGTGGAAAAAGAAGTAGTGGAGCTAGGAAAACGTCTGAAAATGGCAAGAACTATGTGTAAATTTGCCCCAGCGGAGCACAGACAAATGTATGTTAAGAGGAAGCCCGGATATCGAAGTTGTTGGGGAAAAAGAACACTTGTTGAACTGTTTAAAAAAGGGCTCTGTGAATCCTTTGAGGGAGCTCTATGTTAACCGAGAAAGGATGGCTTCTATACCACAGTCTGGGGGTTCAGGAACACTACAGTTGCAGCAAGCTTCAGTGTCTTCAGCAGCATAGAATCTAAAGAGTTGTCTGGGTTCAGAGGTGACCCCACTTTAAAATACATGAGACAGTTGGCAACACAGTCCAGAGCACTTACCCCGCAGCCAGAGGATAAGGAGGCAGCGGCAGGACATGGCTCTGAGGTGGGGGCTGGAGCGGAGATCCTACCTGTGGAGGGGAGGACAGAACTCAGTACATTGTCAAAACTCCAGATAATGGAGGCAGCAGAGGGAGACGCAGGTAGCAGCCTGTTTTCTACAGAGGTGGTGGTCGAAGTCTCAGAGGGCTTACCTGCAGTTGTGCAAACAGGCAGAGACAGTTGCTGTGAAGGAGGCCCTGTTGGAAAAGGGTCAGCAGAGGCAGACTCCGGTATTTTTGGCCGGTCTGCAATGACTGAAGTGGAAACCGAAGCAGCATGGCATCTGGAGAAGCCCGCCCACGAAGTCCGGAGCAGGGGAGGTCTTCCCTGAGCATGGAGTAGCTGGCGGTTTACAGGAGAGGGGGTCGGAGAGAGAGGAATAGGAGCGGGCAGCAGCTGGGAGCTCATTGACCAGCTGTCCATTACAAGAGGTGAAATCGGGGGGTGCTAACAGCCAGCCTGTGGCGGTATCAGGAACAGACAAGCCATGCCCCCGGGAAGCGCCAGCCATTGGGAGAACGCAGGACGGACTGCACCAGAAGCAAGGGGAAGTAACCCAATTGTTGAGAGACTGTCATTGACTAGAGAAGTGGACATGGCAAGTTCCAACAGATGTGCAGCGGGTGGTGGAGCGGACCTGCCAGCAGGACGGCTGGGAGCGAGGAGCCAAGGGGAGCGGCGGAGTTCCGGAGGCTTCGCCCCCTGGTGCCGGAGGTTGGAGGGAGTTCAGGGGCGGAGCGAGCAGGGAGTCTGGTATCGCCAGCTGCAGACCTGACTGGACAGGAGCCAGAGTATCGCCAGGAGACAGAGGAGAGGAGGCAGATTAGCCCAGAGGCTGGAGCCTGCAGTGGCAGGGACGAGCAGGGAGTTCCAGGAAGTGGAGATGGGCAGGACAATCAGTTGGAGGCAGCCCAAGCAGCCAGAACTGAATATGGACGTTGCTGGATGTTTGTCTGAGAGGGAAGGGGACGGGGGACAGCGGGAGGGGGAGGGGGCTGTGGAGATTGAGGAAGGGAGGGATGAGGGGAGGGGCAGAGGTGACAGAAGGGGGGGGGGGAGGCAGAGGGAAGGGCTGGAACAAGTGTGGAGGGGGGGCGGTGGGGGCTGGGGGTCCAAGTCCTTTGCGGCAGTAGTCCAGGAGGGGGAAGGAAGGAGGGGGGGGGAGGATCGGTGGTTTTGAGGGCCCAGGGAGGGGTTTGGGGGGGAGGCGGGGACAGGGGGGTGACAGCTGCCTAAGCGGCGAAATGTGGTACAAGCTGAAATGGATAGGGGAGGGGGGCAATGCCCTCCAGGGATCGGGTCTTGAGGCTGGTGATGGGGATGGGGTTTATACCCGAGGACTTTTACGCGTGTATACACCCCATCAACATCCCGAATATGACTTGAAGCTTCATGACCCAGAGGGGGATGGAAATATTCTGGGAAAGGTACGAGGGGGTGAGGGGAAAGGGGGAGTGGCGGGACCTCGAGGGCCATTCCAATCAGCAAGCCGGACCTGGTGCAGGTCACCCTGCTCGTGAGAAATGAGTCTATCTCTGGGGCAGATTTAGCCTACTGGCTACAGAGGTACGCGGAGCTGAGATCCCCGCTTACAAAGTTACCGGATCCAAGCAGGTTTGGGCAGGAGGTTGGGGAGCCCTGGTCAAATTGAGACCAGGAGAGCCATGTGGTCCAGCACATTCCTTCGGCTGCCTTTATCGGTCGCGACAGGATACTGTGCTTTTACAAGGGGGCAGCCGCGGCAGTGCTTCAGATGTGGTTCGTTTAGGCACTTCAGCATGTCATGCCAGTGGTAAAGTGTGGAAGATGCGGGGATCAGCACGCCACAGAGGACTGCACCCGCAATCAGGTGCAACCTCTGCGGCGGGTTAGGGCCATGCATATCGGAATTGCCCTAGGGCGGCCCATAACGAGTGGATATGTGGGGGAAGGGACAGGGAGGGGGGGTAAGGGAGGAGGGGATAGGGCAGGGGGTGATAGGCAGGGAGGGGCAAGGGGGGAGAAGGAGGGGGATGCAGGAGGGGGGCGGCAGGGGGCTGGGTTAGGAGTGGAGCAGGGGGGAGAGGGGGAGTGGGTACAAGTGCCACAGAGGAAAGGAAGTTTCGGAGGGGGGGGGAAACTAGGGGTGGGCGGGGAGGGGGTCGCTGCAGGGGAAGAGGGGGGGAGAACAGATTTCAGGTGTTGGAGGAGGAGGAGGAAGATAGGGAGGTTGGGAGGGAGGAGGAAGAACAGGGGGAAGGAGAAAGGTGGAGTTAATGGAGGAAGAGGGGGCGGCAGGGGGGATTGGAGAGGGCAAACGGAAATATGAGGATGCACGGGAGGAGGGTACTGGTGGTAGGAAAAAAGGGCGGGAAGGCTCTGGGGGGAGGGGGAGGGGGGAGGGAGGAGGAAGAGGGAAAGGGAGGGAGGGAGGGGAAAGGGGAGTAAGAGGAAAGCTGGGGGCTGGGCAGGTGAAGGCCCAAGTGCAAGCTTGGGGGGACAGAGTGGAGCTAGAGGAGGATCTGGAGGACCTGGAGGACTTGGGAGAGGTGGAGGACTCGGAGGAGGAGGTAGGGGGTGGGGGGGGAGAGGGGAGAGGGAGGGTTCAGGGGGTGGTCCGGATAGAGCAAAGAAGAAAGGAAGGAAGAAAGGGGGGGGGGGGTAAGGTGCAGACAGGACGGCTGCGGGGGGGGGAGGGGGATCTGGCAGGGGATGAGTAGACCGCATAGCAGAGGACCTGCTTCAGGGTAAGAAGGGGGTATCCCAGGAGATAAGGAAAGAAGGTGGGAGTGAGCAGACTCGTGACTCACAATAAGGATGGCAGGCTTAGTGTTGACATTTGCCACGCTGAATGTGGCCAGCATCGCCTCTCCGAAGAAGCAGGGTTTAGCGTATGACTGGTTCGCGAGGGTCCAAGCAGATTGCTTCCTGCTCCAGGAGACTCGGCTGCGGTCCATTGAGGTGATCAGGCGGGCGAGGCGGGCCTGGAAGGGGGTCCCTCGGTGGGGGGTTGGGGGGGAGAGGTATGGTGGGGTGGGGATCTTATTTAAGTCCCAGGGTGATATTCAGAGCGTGGTGGAGCTGGGGGTGGGGAGATGTCTTGTTGTGGATGTGATTTGGGAGGATAGAGCACTGAGGGTGGTGAATGTGTACGGGCCCCAAAGCAAGAAGGAAAGGGTGCTCCTCTTTGGGAAGATCAAGCCCTACCTATACACTTCGCGCCAAGTAGTCTGGGGGGGAGATTTTAACACCATATTGCGGAAAAAGGATAGTGGGGGACGATCGGTACAGGTGGGCTATGACGGGGTGAGGCTGGCAGGGATCATGCGGGAGGCGGAGCTGGTAGATGCGCACGTGGCCTTCTGTGAGGAACAGGAGGGGTTCACGTTCTTTCGAGGGCAGTGTAAGAGTAGAATCGATAGATTCCTGGTAAAGAAGGGAGTTTGTCTGGGGGGTCCACGAAACGTGGACGTGGACTTTTCAGACCACCACATGGTCCTCCTTCAGGTGGGGGGCGGCAGCGCAGAGGCCAGGGAGGGGGTTATGGCGACTGAATTTAAAGTGGTTAGGTAGCGAGCAGGTGCGGGGAGGAGTACCGCCGGTTTTTGGAAGATCAGGTGTCAGTGCAGGGGGCATTTCAGTCATTAGGGGAGTGGTGGGATACAGTGAAAAGACGAACGCGGGGATTCTTTCTCAGACAGGCGAGAAGGGAGGGGAGGGAAAGGACAAAGTTGGGCATGGCGATAAAGAAAAAGAGGGACACACTGATTTCACAAGGGGGGAGGGAGGAAGAAATACATGATCTCCAAGCACTCCTGGAACAGGTACAGTACAACCGCTACACCTCTTGGTGTACGAGCGGGACTCGGGAAAATGTGTAGCCCGGACCCCTTCGCATGCTGCGGGAGCGGAGGGCGCGCAGGGTGATGGAGGGGGTGCGGGACGCACAGGGGGTCCTGCAGGACACCAGGGAGGGGATTCTGGGGGCAGTGAGGGACCACTTTGCGGCGTTCCTTTCAGCCAGCAGATTGATATAGAGCAGATGGAGTGTTATGTGGAAGAAAACCCCGGGGATAGGTCACGGGGGACCCCAGCTTCAGGCCCTCTTGAACCCGTGGACAGAACAGGAGGTGGGGAGGAAGCCATCGGGGCGCTCCACAGGAAGACCTCGCCGGGGCCGGATGGGCTAAACAACTGAGTTCTACCAGGCCTTTAAGGAGCAGCTGGTGCCGATCTTGGTGAGGGTATGGGGGGCAGCCCAGTTGGAGGGTTCCTTGCCTAGGTCCCTGACAGAGGCGGCTTCCTACTAAGTAAGGGGAAGGACCCGGCGATGCTGGCCAACTGGCGGCCTATAGCACTGCTTAATACAGATCGGAAATTTTTTGCGCGAATGCTATTCCAGAGAATGAGGCAGGTGTCTGCGGATTTGCTGGCAGCCTCACAAGCATGTGGGGTTAAAGGGAGAGGGGTCTTGGAAGCGGCAGCGTGGGGTGCGGGAGGGGGTAGAACGCAGTAGAGTGGGAGGGCATGGTAGGCTGTTGGTAACACTCGACAGGAAAAAAGCGTTTGATAGAGTGCAGTGGGGTGTCTATGGAGCATTTTGGAGCGCTATGGGTTTTCCGAAGGGCTGGATAGAGCAATTACAGCTACTTTATCGGCATGCGGGGTGTTTTCCCCTGGTTAAACGGGTGGAGAGGGCAGGGGTTGAGGTAGGGGCAGGGGTCCGGCAGGGGTGCCCGCTCAGCCCGCTGTTGTATGCATACGCCATCGACCCTTTATAAGACGGCTGGAGAAGGGGGGGGCGGAGGGGCTGGAAGGGGTGGAGGTGGGGGACAATAGCCAGTTAAGGGTCGTGGCGTATGCAGATGACGTTACAGTGTGGGTAGCGGACCAGAGGGAGGGAGGTAGATTGCAGAAACCGATCAGGAATACTCGCAGGCAACAGCGTCCCAGGTCAATTTTCAAAGTCCAATAGCCTGTGGGTTGGGGATCAGGGGCTGCAGTTTGAGTTGGGGGTAGATTTCCTACAGCTGTGGAACGTATAGGGTCTTGGGAATATACTTTAGAAGGGGGATTAGCTCTACAACTGGGATAGGTGTCTCCATGAAGCGAAGGGGAGGGTGGATAGATGGAAGGGGGGAAAATGACCATGGGGGAGCGGGTACAGCTCATCAAGGCACACTTAGTTCCTTTGTTTCTGTTCGTCAGTTACATCTGCTTGCTGCCAGACAGCCGGTACGCGGCCTTGTATGGGGGTTCTTCCGGCTGCTCTGGGGCAACAGGACGAATCCGGTAAAACGGAATGTTACATATCTGCTAGGAGGGAGGGGGGGTGGGCATGATAAACCCAGTCCTGTTTTTCAGCGCTTTGTTCCTGCAGTTCAATCTGGGAGGGCGGTAGGGCGGGAGCCAACCGGGGTGGGCTAGGAGTGTCCTGCAGTGGTGGCCGAGATATTGGGACCTATGGCGGGAGGGGGGGAGGGTAGTGGCACTGCGAAGGGGGGCCCCGGGGGGGGTGAGTTATTGCAAGACCCTAGTGAATTGGTGAGGGTGTGGGGGATGACGGTGGGGGAGGTGAAGGCAGGACAACGGGGGGTCTGGATGGACAGAGTAAGGGCGCAGGTGTTCTAGCTCCTATGGTGCTGAGGGACGCGCCGGCCCCACGGGTGCAGCAGGGGTTACGGTTGATTGCTTCGAACGCATCCCGGCGAAGTATAAAGACCTGGCGTGGCTGTCCTTTCATGGTAGACTGTACGTCCGAGGAAATTTGAAATATCGCAATGTGCGAGATAGAGGGTGCCCACGGGAGGAATGTGCTGGAACTGAAGAGACGATGGAGCATTTCCGGGTGAGGTGCCCATTTACAGTCCAGGTCTCTGACCGGGTTTCCTCGTTGCTGCAGATCCCCAGTTTCCGCAAACTACAGCTATGCGGACTGGGTGTACGGCCCAGAGGGTGGAGGGGGAGGGATCGGTAACACGCTTTCTGATTTCGGTGATATTGCGGTACTGCCTCTGGATGGCGCGCTGGGGTGTCCCTGTACCAGGAGGTTCGGCCGGCGGAGGTAGTCAGCTGGGATGTGGTAAGGCAGTGCAGGAAGCGGCGAAGTGGGAAAGGGTGGAAAAAGGGGGGGGGGTGGCTTCGAGGTGGTGGAGACACGTGAGGCTTAAGCCGCCATGAGGGGACATGCTACCCAGGGGATTGTGTGCCAGTTGTCTGAAGGGGTTTGGGGGGTTTGGGGGTGGGGTCGGGGGGTTGATTCATGTATTATTGAGGAGGGGAGGGGGTGTATATAGATAGGCAGACCATGTCTAGCTAGGAGCCTGGGGTTTGATTTGCATGTCCGGTTTTTTTTTCTTTGGCTTTTCTAATAAACAGTTTCCAATGTACTATGAGGAGGGGGGGGGTGTACATAGATAGGAGGACTGTGTATAGCTAGGGGCTGTTTTTGATTTGTATGTTATTTGTTTTAGTTTTTTCCAATAAAAAGAGTTTTCCAGTCTGCCCAACAAGATAAACACATGTGTGCACTTTATGTGTATATCGACTTGATTTTTATCTGCCATTTTCAGGGCACAGACCGTAGAAGTCTGCCCAGCACTAGCCCCGCCTCCCACCCACTGGCTCTGCCACCCAATCTCCGCTAAGCTTCTGAGGATCCATTCCTTCTGAACAGGATTCCTTTATGTTATCCAACGCATTTTTAATTCCGTTATTTACTGCTTTGTTTATTTTATGTATTGTTTTAATTGTTTATGCCATGGTCAGAGTCAAGGAAGGACCAGCAGTTATTCGGGTACTGCTGATATTCCATGCCAGTGCATGCGTAGCTACCATAGAAATAGGACTGCAGAAACCCCCAAATTCTATATATGGCGCCTTAAGTTGTGCACACTAATTTTACCGTATGGCTAAATTGCACGCAAAACGTAATTGATTAATAAGCCAATCAGCACCAATAATTGGTACTTAACAACCAATTAATGGCACTAATTGGCTTTTAATTAGAACGTACGCGCACAACTTTCTAGGCATATTCTATAACGTGGTGTGCGCAAACTCTAATGTGCACAGTTGAAAAAGGGGCATGGCCATGGGTGGGAATGGTGGGTTGTGGCCATTCAGAAAACTATGTGCACTGTCATAGAATACATCCGATTTCGGCTTAGGTCGGCACAAGTATTTAGGCCTGGTTTTAAGTGGCCTAAATGGTTGCACCTAAATTTTAGGCAGAGGAACAGAGGACCCAGCCTTGCAAACACCTCACTGTGGGGTCCTTTTACAAAGGCACGATGAAAAATGGCTTGAGGTAGTGCAGGCGCAGGTTTTGGGTTCACGCTGATCCATTTTGTAGCGCGCCTGTAAAAAAAAGGCCTTTTTTTTTGCTGAAAATGGACATGAGGCAAAATCAAAATTGCCGTGCATCCATTTTGGGTCTGAGACCTTACCGCCAGCCATTGACCTAGCGGGTAAAGAATCCGAGTGGTAATGACCTACGCATGTTAAATGCCACTTGGCACGCGTCCGTTACGTGCGCCCAAAAATAAAAAAATTTTTCAGACGCACGTATCGGACGTGCACCAAATGAAATTACTGCAAGAGCCATGCGGTAGTCGGGCGGTAACTCCATTTTGGCACACATTGGGCGCATGTAGACGTATAACGTGGCTTAGTAAAAGGGCACCTCTGCTCCCTATTAAAGAGCAGTTTCAACGGTTGGGCGTGATGCTGGAATGAGATGTCAATATGCTTGTTCAGAGCAATGCCGTTTTTGTCTTTTTCTTGACTCTAGTTAAATTTTTCTATGAGGAGAAATGAGGAGCAATTTAGCAATTTTTATTTATGCTTTAGTTAGGGCAAAAATTATTAACCCCCTAGAGTTTTTTGTTGTTTTCTCAACAACTGCTTGGAATTTAAGGGGTTCTTTTACTAAGGTGCGCTGAAAATGACCTGCAGTAGTTCAGAGCAGGTTTGGGTGCACGCAGATCCATTTTTCGGCGCGCCTGTATAAAGGCCTTTTTAAAATTTTTGCAGAAATGGACGTGCAGCAAAATAAAACTTGGTGTGTGTCCATTTTGGGTCTGAGACCTTAACCACCAGCCATTGACTTAGCGGTGAGTTCTCATGTGTTAACCGGGCGATAATGACGTACGTGAGTCAAATGCCACTTGAAGCATGTAGCTGACGCGCTGCAGAAAATAAAAATATTTTTCGGATGCACGTAGAGGACGCACACCAAAAATGAAATTCCTGCAAGAGCCAGGCACTAGCTGGGCGGTAACTCCAAATTGACGTGTTGGGCGTGTGCAGGTGCTTACGTGGCTTAGTAAGAGGGCCCCTAATGTGAAATTTTACATCTTTATTTGTTACTATCTACGTTTATGTGCCAAGTGGCGAAGTTACAGAATTTTTAGTGGGACCACCCAGTGATTTTCACACGTTCAAAATGTTTTGCACCATTATTTGAAAAAGAAATGGAAATGGGACTTGATATACTGCCTTTCTGAGGGTTTTGCAATTACATTCAAGTGGTTTACATATTCAGGTACTTATTTTGTACCAGGGGCAATGGAGGGTTAAGTGACTTGATCAGAGTCACAAGGAGCTGCAGTGGGAATTGAACTCTTCCCCAGAATCAGAGTCTGCTGCACTAACCGCTAGGCTACTCCTCTAACAACATTCCATGTAGAAGCCTGCCCTTGCAGATCAGCAACGCGGCTGCGCAGGCTTCTGTTTCTGTGAGTCTGCTGTGCAGGACGTCAGACTCACAGAAACAGAAGCCTGCGCAGCTGCGTTGCTGATCTGCAAGGGCAGGCTTCTACATGGATGTTGCTAGTGGAATAGCAACATTCCATGTAGAATCTCCAATAGTAGCAACATTCCATGTAGAATCTGAAATAGGGAAAGTGAAATGGAACTTGATATACTGCCTTTCTGAGGTTTTTGCAACTATATTCAAAGTGGTTTACATATATTCAGGTACTTTTTTGTACCAGGGGCATGGAGGGTTAAGTGACTTGCCCAGAGTCACAGGGAGCTGCAGTGGGAATTGAACTCAGTTCCCCAGGATCAAAGTCCACTGCACTAACCACAAGGCTAGGGGGTTACTAGCTGTTAATGATGTCACAGTGACTCAGGCCCAGATGCATTAAGAATTGGTTATTCCCGTTCCCTACCGATTCCATAGCGAATCGGTAGGGAACGGGAATGCATCAACGATAGGGGAATGCAAATGAGC